>NW_024070186.1:75337696-75526855 GCF_014754425.2 Oryx dammah | reverse complement strand
ATTAGTTTTTTATTTTTACACATTTTAAATACCTATTTCTATATATATTTAATAATATGCATAATATCCCAATACAGTAACACATATCTGAGTTGTATTAGTTTATTGGAGTTGCTATAACAAAGCACCACAAACTACATAGCATAAAACAACAGAAATTTATTGTCTGTTCTGAATGCTAGAGGTGTGAAGTCAAGGTGTGGGCAGGGGCATGCTCTCTCTAACGTCTCTAATGCATGCGTGCTTAGTTGCTCAGTTGCATCCAGCTCTTTGCAACCCTATGGACTGTAATCTACCATGCTCCTCTGTCTGGGATTCTCCAAGCAAGAATATTGGAGTTGGGGGAGAGGAGTCTCTTCCCTTGCAGCCCAGTGGCAAAGTCTCTGAGCTTCTACTGTGGTGGGCACGGGTTTGATTCCTGGTAGGGGAACTATTCCTCATGGCACATGGTGTGGTCAAAAAAAAAACAAAACCTGGGGACTTCCCTGGTGGTCCAGTGGTTAAGACTCTGGGCTGCCATGGCAGGGGGTATAAGGTCGAGTCCTGACTGGGGAACCAAGTTCCTACAGTGCAGTGCAATGTAACCCCGAAATAATTTAAAACTGCAGGTGGGTTCTTTACCCTCTGAGTCACCAGGGAAGCCCTTTAAAGGCTCTAGGGGAGAACCCATTTTGTGACTTTGGTGTCTTCTGGTGTCTGGTCTTTGCATCTCTCCAGTCTCTGCTTCCTTTGTCACATGGTCTTTTTCCTGTGTGTCTCTGTTCATCTTTTCTTATAAGGACACCAGTTAGACTAGATTATGGGCCCACCCAACTCCAACATGAGCTTATCTTAACTTATATTTTAACTGTATATGCAACAACCTTATTTCCAAATAAGTTCAAATTCTGAAATTCCAGGAAAGACATGAATTTGGGGTGACACTAGCCAATCCAGTATAATCTGCCCTCTGGCCCCCTAAAATTCATATCTGTCACATGTACAAAATATATTCACCTGATCCCAGCACCCCCCAAAGTCATTCCAGCATCAACTCTAAGTCCAAAATCTCATCTAAACATCATCAATTCAAAAATGTCATCATCTAAATCATTTACGACTATGGATATTGTACCTCCGAAAGCAAAATTCCTCTCTAATCTGTGAACCCATGAAACCAGAAAACAAGTATGTCCTTCCAAAATACAACGGTGGGTCAGGACAGGCCTGGTATGGATAGTTCCAGTCCAAAAAGGAGAAAGAGGAAGGGGAAAAAGCGGCTCACGGGTCCAAAGCAAGTCTGAAACCCAGTGCACAAGTCTAAGTAATGGTCTAGATTTACTAATCTAGTTTTGCTATTTTTTTATTTGTTTAAAATTTTCCAAAATTTAAAAAAATATGAAAGGAAAAATAGTTTCTTTTCTCCCTACTATTAAAAAGTGCAGGCTTATTGCAGGAAAAAAATACAAGCAAACAAACAATAAATAAGTCACTCTCAATTCTGCAACCCAAAAGTAACCCACTGTTCACGTTTGGTACATTTCTGCATATACATCAAATTTGTTTTGCATATTTTTCCCTTTTCTACATTATATCTGCACTATACATATGAGAAAAGGAAAATGATATATGTTATACATAGGCTGTAACTACTTTGGCCACACAGTCTGTGTCCATGCTGCAAATTTCCTAGCCATTGTTACAAATAGCCTTGTTGGAAGAGGTGGTTGTAATTTCAGCTGAAATCCAGCCACCAGCCAGCAGCCAAGGATCACCAATAAGGAGATTTGTTGGAGCAGGGAAGATTTCTAATAATAGAATGAAAAGTTACCTTTTTCAGATCAAAGTCCTAAGTTTTTTAAGCTTTCATAACAATGACTTGCATTTTTTCTTTTCTCCTCTGGCTATGACGGAGGCTGTGAAGAAATTAAGCTCTGAAATACATCATCACAAAATATTGTGGAGGGAAAGGATCACAGAAATAATTTTTTGAGCTAAGGTATCCATAGCTGTCAGAATCTATAGGTTTATTTATTTTGTTTTCAAGTATTGACCAAACTTCTAGGACTTTGCATCAATTCCGGGGGGGATATTACATCAACAAATAAATATGGATGGAAAAGAAACTTTCCTACTATGACTAGAGACAAACTAGGATTGAATTAAACTGGTTAATAATACAATATTGAATATTATTCAAAACACCTCATAAAATTCCATCATCATATTTGTATCTCCAAACACTCAATAAATTCCCTTTACTGATTAGGGTTTGGTAATAATGTTGAAGTTCAACTATTTAATAAAATGTTTTACTTTAAAAATAAATTTTACTTTAAAAATAAATAAAATCATAGTTAAACATAACAATCCCAGCAACCTAGCATCCATCACCTCCCCTTCCATCAGACCATGCATCTTTCACCCACGACTGTTTTTATTAACTGGGATTCTGTCCACCTCTGTGTAATTTTATGAAATATGTTTTGGCTTAGAGCACAGAAAATCCATTTAGACCTTAATAGTCTAGCTGCAAGTTATGTGATTCATTCACAAGAGTAACAACAGTGTGCTGTGATTTTTTTCCAGCGTTTTCCCCTTAATTTTATTGGCTAATAAAATCCAAACACTGGAACTTTTTGCCCAGAAAGTGATGCCAAAGGAAAGCAGCTCCCCAACCAGACCCCCAGGGACTCACCATGTAGGACCTGAGTCTTAGGTAAGGCCCCAAGGAAAAGAGGAAAACCTGAACTCCAACTTATAGGCCTCCGCACTGGGTCAGCCAGAGGTCTCCTGCTGGCTTCCTGACTGAAGGAGAAAGACTCGGGACTCCCTCTAGTTCCAGAAATTCAAAAGGACAGTATCACTCCAGAGCATTCCCTCACTTAATTCCTTCACTCAAGCATTCTTTTTCTTCCAAACCTCAACAAGCAATTTTGAGCAAATATCATATAATAAATCCTATGTAAGGTGTTGGGGGTATAGAAAGGAACCGATGGATCAATAGAAGAGTGACATATAAGCCAGTAATTTCAGGAGAGCTTGGTAGGCACCAGAATGAAATGGAAACAAAGTACATGGAAGCCCGGGGTAAATTTGGCACAAGCTCAGTTAAACTAAGATTTAAAAAGGAAAACAGCTGGCCAGTGTAACCATTTGTAAAAATAATTCTCCAAGAGCTATCATTTACACCGTATAAAAATGGATAAAATACATATAAGAACATCACCTCAACCCCATTAGACAAATGAGACCAGACCAAAGTAGGTAATTAACACAATAACAACAAAAGTAAATAGGAGTTTTAAAAGATCCTTTACTTTAATGGTCTTCAAAGACACAAAAATCAAAACAATAAAAAGAAAAATGAGTAAAATCCAATTCACAGAAGTCTACAGAAAATTTGAAATTTCACTTAATCCAGTAGCAACATAAATGTATGCAAACCTCTAGGAAGACAGTGGGCAATATGACACAAGTCAAAATAATAATTATATTTTAAGGGACTTCCCTGGTGGTCCAGTGGTTAAGACTCTATGCTTCCAGTAAAGGGGGTTTGGGGTTCCCTGATCAGGGAACTAAGATTCCACAGGCTGTGTGGTGTGCCCTCCCCCCAAATATCATATTTTTAAAACCAAGCTTCTCAATTCCACAGAATTTACCCTGAGAAAATAATTGTAATGAAGGAAAAAAGCTGTATGTATAAAGATGTTTGCCACTGTTACTTCTATTGTTATTACATATTACTGTCACTGTTATTTACATTAGGGATAAACTGGATATAACAGATACCTAATACAAGAGGAATGTTTTAGTAGAGTACAAAAAATAATTATAAAGGCTCTGTCATAACATGAGAAATGGTTTTCTTCTTAATATAAAATTTAATAAAAGAAAAACACAACATTGTACATAATAACAAATATAACTCTAGCCTCCAGACCCAGCTAGGACTCCAGCATTAAAAGCCCTCAACTGGGAGAGAGGTCCAAGAGGGAAGGGATATATGAATACACACAGCTGGCTCACTTCATTGTACAGCAGAAACTAAGGCAACACTGTAAAACAATTACACCTCAATACAAATTTTTTAAAATTAAAAAAATAAAGAAGTCACAATGGAAAAACCCTCAGCTAAAACAGGTTTCAAAATGGTTTAGGGAACATTCAGACAGATAATTTCATAGTCAGAGTTAATGTGTCCTTCTCTTTTATGTTTCTTTCTTCCTTAGCCACCTCCCACTCTTGTCATCCCCTGCTTGATTTATTCCATTTTAAGATTCTTTTTACCTCTCCATCTCCCTCCCTTTGAGGGAAAAAACTATATCCTATATATCCTATATTTTTGTAACCACCTACCTCTTCACCAGCCGCCAACAAATTCAATAAAGTCATGATTATCTAATTTACTTAACAATGTACAAATATGTATGAGAGAGAATGCAGAGAAATGACAATCATTTTGTTAGGCTGGTAGAACTGAGCATTTAAATTTTTCTTTTTTGTGTGTTTTGTTTTACAATTATTTTTTTTTTTAGATAGAATCCCAATTACCTGGGCAAGTTTTCACTGTGCTATCAGAAATCAGCCTCTAGACATTTCTATCCCACATGAGCAGGCAAGCTTATCTGGAAAAATAAATTGATAAACAGTCCAAGACATTTTTGGAAGAAAAATTAAGGAATTGGGCCTATTTCTGTAGAGATGATAACTTCCTTTAAAGCTACAGTAATCAAAAAAATAAATAAATAAATAAAGCTACAGTAATCATGGAACTGATAAACAAGTCAACAATTTGGGTTCTCTGAGTGTGACTGGTTGTATCTTCACTGGAATAGGTCTGACTTTCAGACACACACAGAGCACATATGTCCAAGTGTGCAGTAGGGCGGGACACCCACACACTTCACTGTGAGCCTTGGTGAGGTTGAAGGGCCCACACTTGGCAGGGTAGCATAGAACCACCTTGGACAGAACTCAAGTTCACAGAGAAGCATCATTTATTTCCTTTTTCTTCTTGTCAGTAATTCTCCAAAACACTGCAGTTTCATGATACGGCTTTTAAAGGAATTAAACTTGAATAGCACAAAATTGTATAATTATGTTAAAATTCAATTGCAATTATTAACAGATCCAAGTCTGCTACATCATTATTAGGTAATAATGATGATGTTGATACTAATGATAGCTAACATCCATAGTCTGGTGACCAAGTGCCAAATACAGTGCCAAACAATTGGGAAGATAATTAGGCCTACCAGACCGATTGTTCATATGTGCCACTATTTAGCATAAAAAAATTCTAGGAGGAACTTCCCTGGTGGTCCAGTGACTAAGACTCCACACTCCCAGTGCACGGAGCATGGGTTCAATACCTGGTCAGGGAACCAGATCCCACATGTTGCAATTAGGAGTTTGCATGATACAACTGAAAGATTCCTGCACGCTGCACCGAAGACCTGGCACAACCAAATAAATAAATAAAAATAAGTATTTAAAAAATTCTAGGAAATTCAGGTTAACCACAATGTGGAGGCACATGAGTCACATTTAGGTCCCAGAATATGTATTGGATGCGTAGAGAGGTGCCCACATCCCCACAAGGCAACAGTGGGAAGGAGCTGAATTTCTGAGGTTTCATTTAGACAAGGCATGCACTTTCCAGCTCACCATACTTTCTATGGTTCCCTACTGAGCTGACATCAAGCCTTCTTCTTTCATTTCCATAACTTGCCTGCTGTGCATTTCAGTTTCCAGTCCCTCCATCTAGACATCATGACAGCAAGTCAGGCATTGGCCACTAAATGGTACAATGCCTATTGGCAGACAGAAAACTGAAACAGGCAGTAGCAATTATATCACCTGATTGTTTTTCCAAACTCTTTAGAGCAGTGAAGTATTGCTTCTAACAAAGTCTTACACAAAGACCTGATCTCTAAACAGGAGCTGTTCTGGCTGAGAGTGGGGAAAACCCCAAGAAGTACCCAACGTGCTTGGCTCCTTCTCCTCTGTACCCCTGGGAGACCTCTTGACACTTTAGGAAAGCTGGCTACAGTCCAGTTTCCTCATTACAAAGCAGAGGGTACATAGAAGTGAAGCCACCTGGTCCTCAGTCACACAGTTAGTGGTTGAGAACCCAGGTCTCTGTTAAATGCCTCGGTATTTGGCAGTTTCTTCCTTTAAAAAGGTGGTGAATTTGTAGACAGTCAATGAAGATTAAATAACTACTACCCATCTGCTTCTTTTATCAAGCCCTCTTGTTACTCCATGCTACACACCAGTGGTTACCTTTATTAGCAAAGTTTTAAACTAAATAGTCAAGCATAGAATCATGAAAGCACAAGGTCTTAGAGCTGAAACACTAAAGGTGTTTTTTCATCCCACCCCCTCATCTTATAGACCAGGGAAATGAGGAGTTGCTTGAAACCAATTCTCATTCTTAAGTGTTCCAAGTTACCATCCTGTTCAATATATCCAGGACTGTTACAACTTGACTTGGTAAAAGCCAGAACTTTCTATTTTTAAACAGTTTCTCTATGAAAATCAGGAAGTTGAGATATAAGTTAAAGTTGTGATTTCTTTCTCTTTGTGAATTTTCTTCCATCTTTGAAACATACTCTCCCAGCTGGGCATGCAAATATCTCTTTACTCCAGAAAGTTCATTAACAAACTTATGGGAAGATTGTTTCAGACTGAACTTCTCCAAGAGAATTCAAGTCCACAGTCTGTAGTCAAAGGGCTTTTGTTTTTAAATTTCCAATTCACCACATTGTAGGCCAGTAATTTTAAAATACAATAAATTCAATTAATAGACAAGTGAAATTTTTAAAAGACTAACAAAACACAATTTTTTATGATTAGATGCCAAACCAAGGGAAGACCAAACATAAAATTACTCTATCAAATTTCCATAACAATTTCTAGATGCATACTTTCTTTCCTATACACACCCCATCGTGAACCTGTTACAAATATTTCATGGACCAATTCTGGAGCTACTTTAAGAAGATCCAGGTAAAGCACCACTCTGGTGGTTGGTCCAAATATAGGGCATGTCAGCAACGCTGCTTATCTGAACCAGGTCCTGCTTCCCATCTTTTAACCCCAGCCCCAGCCATTTTGAGGATGCGGTTGTGGTCCTCAAAGGTCTGGATCATGGTCTCCATACAGCTCCAGGGGAAAGACAATTTCACAAGCTTCTTTGCACCACCTGAGAAAGGGCAGGGTTCAGATCATGGCAGGCTTGCAAAAGGGACTGTGTTGTGTTGTGCTAAGTCACTTCAGTCGTGTCCGACTCTTTGTGACCCTATGGACTGTAGCCCACCAGGCTCCTCTGTCCGTGGGATTCTCCAGCCAAGAATACTAGAGTGGGTTGCCATGCCCTCCTCCAGGAGATCTCCTCGACCCAGGGATCAAACCCACATCTCTTATGTCTCCTGCATTGGCAGGCGAGTTCTTTACCACTAGCAACTTCTTGGGAATCCTGCAAACTAGTTTTAAGTAGCATATAATTTGGGGACTTCATCAAAAGTAACAGGAATTGTTAACACACTTGAGTCGTATTTGGGTGTAAGAAAGATAGTTTTGCCTGCAATGTGGAACATGGTTTAGAGGGAAACAAGATCAATTAGGAGGCTTCTGCAATTGTTTTGGATAGAGATGATATGACCTGAACTCAGTATCTATAGCAGTAGTGCTTCAGGAGTGATTTAGAGGACTTGCTTATGAATTAAATGTAGGTGATGAAGGGCAAGTAAAACAGGGCAGTTCCCCATGGGGCCTTGGGGGGAGGGGAAATCCCTCCACCATATCCTCTGCTTTAGCTTAGCAGTATCTGATATACATTTCCTGAGTTGTTTTACAGCTTCAAAAACCCCCACCAAAAGAAAGACAGTAACTATTTGATGACCATGAGCACAAACACTCAAGCCTATAGGGACCTGAGGATTGATAATGTTAACCCCTGTGACACTACCCTGTTACCTCACCATCAGCCAATCAGATACTTACACACAAGTGATCACAGAGCCCTCTCTCGTCTTGCCTTTAAAAATGCTTTGCTAAAACCAATTGGAGAGTTTTGAGTATTTTGAGCATTAGCTGCCCTGGACTTCTTTCTTGGTGCCCTGCAATAAACACTGCATTTTACTTCACTACATAGTGGGGTCGGTAGGTTGGCTTGACTGCATACAAGAGAGTGGACCCGAGTATGGTTCAGTAACACACGGAGAGGTCAACAAGACACTAAGGCTTTGGCTTGAATAACATGATGGCTGGTGGTGCTATTCACCAAGATGAAGAGCCCAGAAGGAAGAGAGTGTTGAAAACAATGAATTTAGCTCCAGACCCCCTATCTGGGAGATTTTCTGACCTGCTCTGGCTCATGGTGGTCACTAAACTGGAATGCCCTATTCTTATATTCAGTCATCAAATCCCAAACATCAAAAAGTTTTGTGATCATAAAAGAGCTTATTAAGACCATTGAAGCAACATGGGAAACATTTATTAAGTAATGTTAGGTAAAGTAATAAAAATGCAAATTAAAGCAACGTAAAGTCCTTCCTCTATTAAACTGGCAAAAAAATTTTTTTAATTAAAATGCCCAAAGCTGCCAAAGATGTGGGAAAACTGGCATCCTCACACATTGCTGGTGGCAGTGTAAATTGGTACAAATCTTTTGAAAGAAATTTGGCAAAATGCATTAAGAACCATAAAAGAGTTTGTATCCTGTGACCCTGTAATTCCACTTCTGGAAATTTATTCTAAGGAAATAACTCAAAATGTGGGCGAAAGTACTTCATACCCAGAGATGTTTATCATAGAAGAAATTGAGAACAACCAAAGTGTCTAATAATAGGAGATTGGTTAGATAAGTTATGACAACTTTATTTGGCCTCTTATACAAAATGAAGATGAATATAATGTAAAGTATATATATGTATAATATATCTGCTATTGTGCTAAGTCACTTCAGTCATGTCCGACTCTTTGTGACCCTATGGACTATAGCCTGCCAGGCTCCTCTGTCCATGGAATTCTCCAGGCAAGAATACTGGAACGGGTTGCCATGCCTTCCTCCAGGGGATCTTCCCAACTCAGGGTTTGAAGCCACATCTCCTGCATCTCTGGCATTGCAGACGGATTCTTTACCGCTGAGTCACTGGGGAAGCCCTTATCTGCTCTCCACCCAGTAAGTTCATTTGTGCTATTTTTTAGATTCCACATAAATGATATCATATAACACCTGTCTTTGTCTGACTTACTTCTCTTAGTATAATAATCTCCATGTCCATTCTTGTTGCTGCAAATGGCATTCTTTCTTTCTTTTTATGGTTGAGTAATATTCCATTATATACACACACACACACCACATTTTCTTTTTCCATTCAACTGTTTATAGACTCATAGGTTCATTCTACGTCTTGGCTACTGTAAATAATGCTGCTGTGAACATTGGGGTGTATGTGTCTTTTCAAATTAGAGCTTTTGTCTTTTCCAGTGATAACTTTCTTGGAGTTGACCATTTAAAGCAAGTTACCTCAGTGCTTCATGCTTTGGCTCAAGCTGTTCCTCTGCCCAGATTGTCCTTCAACCTCTATCCTATTCAGATCTCTGTACATCCCAAACTCTCATCTTTCTAAGTCCAGCTCAAAGGCCATCATCTTCTCTATCACTATCTCTCTCTGACTCTCACCCTCTTTCCCACCCCACCAATAAACCTTCCGTCCTGAATGCTCATGGTAGCTTGAGGCTGTGCTGTTTAGACTGACTGTCTTTGCCTGTCAAAGTCCTTGTACATTCTTTAACGTTCAGTCCAGTATCACCTCCTTTAAGAAGCCTACCCTGATGCTCCCAGACTGGGCTGAGCATACCATCAAGCTTCTGTCTTGTCTTGAAATTATGTATGTGTCTTATCTGTGAGAACTCCCATGGCAGGCACAGAATCACACTCACTTGTGTGTCCCCAGGGTCTGCCACATACTAGGATCACTTCCAGGAGCTGAACTGGGCTGGAGTAGTTGCCAGTTGGGACACTGTCTTGGAGACATGTTCTCAGGGAGCAGTAACCCAGAGTAAACGAGAAGGCATTTCCCCAGCACACCGCACTGCTCTGGAGATTAGGACAGGCAGAGCCCATGAGCCTGACACAGCCAAAAACTCAGCGTGCTTCTCTGGCTTCTCCTTGGCATCGTGGGAGTGTGTCTCATCAGCTTTCATAAATCCAAGTAACAGAGTATAAGCCAAACAAGGCACGAGGTGAGGGTGGGGGAGACATAGACAAGGTCTAGTCCAGTTTCAAGGCCCCACAGTGGCACCCATGAATAAGTGCAGTACACTGTCCCGTGGAGCAGAGAGGAGGTGGTGTCAGCTCTGCTTGGAGAAGCTGAGACAGGCTTTGTAGAAGGAGCCATCCCTGAAGTGAGTCTTGGAGCCTGCAGAGGAATCCAGGTGAAGGTGGGAACTAGGATTGAGCCATCCAGGCAGAAGGACCAGCCTAGGGAAAAGCTCAAAGGTTGGAAGGTACTGTACTGGCAAGTCAGTGGATAACCACATGTCTACCTAGCTGCTGTTTGAGGCTCTGTGGAGGATGAGGGATGAGATGAGGTCAGGGGATAGTTTGGGGCCTTCTTGAAGGTGGGGGTACGGGGGAGCTTGAGCACTCACCTAAAAGTGAGGCTTTTGTTTAATAAGCACTGGGGAGCCTTGAATGTTTTTAAGCAGAGGAATAAAAACTGGCAGTCGTGTTTAGGGTGAACAAGAGGGACAAGGAAGTGGATTAGAAAGTATCGCTGTTGCTGGTAAGGGTGATGAGGACCAGGACAGGGGCTGAGCTAGAGAAGGAGAGGAAGGAATGGCTTAAGAGATGTTGTGTTGTGGGGGTGGAATCACAAGGAGCCAAGCCCGCTCAGCATCCTGAATCCTTCCAATTCCTTTCCACACACCTACCCCCTCAGCCCCCAGCTCCCAGCTCCCCAGCATCCTTCTTCCCTCCTTGGCTGTTACATTCTAAGGCAAGGAGATTCCAAATGCTGACTACATCTTCCTTGGCCCATGTCAGCTTTTGGCAAATAAGCTGGTGTCGCGTTCCCCAGAAAGCTTTTCTCGAACTTCATAAAGTTAGCAAAGAGGAGAAGTGTTAACAGTATGATCTGTTGAGTCTCAATTTCTAATCCCAGCCCTAACACTAACCCAGCTTTTCACTCCCTGAAGTGCTGCCAAAATGAAAAGAGAAGGTCTGTGCCAGACACGAGTGATTTCAGCTGAACAAGCACTTGGAGGGTCACAGAGTGCTGCTGTGCTCACAAAATGCTCTTGCTTCAGAATGGGCTTTGGGCGGCCGGTGGCGGTGCATCTGGGCGACATGGTCAAAAGGAGCACGGAAAGCATTTTTCTTTGGTAAATAAATATTCCAATGTTAATGCTGAATTAAATCAGAAGCTCCAAGGAGATAGGTGCCTTCCTTTATTTAAAAAAAAAAAAAATTGTGGAAAGAGAAGGGATGATTTTGGACAGCCTTCTAGTTAGAGACAAAAACAATTTAGCCCCAACAGCTGGAGAAAAGTCAAGGTTTGGGAGAAAAACATTGCACATTCTTGTGTGTCTAATCCTTTAAAAACACTGTTGCATTTAATTCCCACAATCATCCAATATGGCTGAAGATATTATGCCCATTTCACAGATGAGGCATCTGAAGTTTAGAAAGATGAAGGCATGTGCCCAAGGGAATATATAATCAAATGTCATTATAATGAAGTACAGGCTGTACAGAAATATTCTTACCTTGGGAAACATGAGGTAAAAATGCTGTCAACTCCCTTACATAGGGCTGAGAGTTTGCAAAGCATACTCACATATGTTATTCTTACATCATACTCAGAAAGACCCTAGGTGGAGGACAGTAATATTCCCCTTGTAGAGAAGGGGGAACTGAGAGTCAGGGAGAAGAAGGGGTTCGACCGCTGGAAACTGGGACTTGAACACAGAACTGAGTCCAGACTTCACTCTTTTTCTATAGAGGGTGATTCTGAAAAAGCCAGGGGGGTTGCTAAGAGAAAGAAGGGCTTTCCTGGGAGAGAGAGGACCAGGGGAAAAGCCCCCAAGGGGAATTTAGGGTGTATCATAGAAGCACAAGCTGGAATCAAGATTGCCGGGAGAAATATCAATAACCTCAGATATGCAGATGACATCACCCTTATGGCTGAAAGTGAAGAACTAAAAAGCCTCTTGATGAAAGTGAAAAAGGATAGTGAAAAAGCTGGCTTGAAACTCAACATTCAAAAACCTAAGATCATGGCATCCAGTCCCATCACTTCATGGCAAATAGATGGAAAAGCAATGGAAAAAGTGAGAGACTATTTTCTTGGGCTCCAAAATCACTGCAGATGGTGACTGCAGCCATGAAATTAAAAAATGCTTGCTCCTTGGAAAAGAAGCTACGACCAACCTAGACAGCATATTAATAAGCAGAGACATTACTTTGCTTACAAAGGTCCATCTAGTCAAAGCTATGGTTTTTCCATTAGTCATGTATGGATGTGAGAGCTGGCCCTTAAAGAAAGCTGAGCGCTGAAGAATTGATGGTTTTGAACTGTGGTGTTGGAGAAGACTCTTGAGAGTCCCTTGGACTGCAAGGAGATCAGACCAGTAAATCCTAAAGGAAATTAGTCCTGAATATTCTTTGGAAGGACTGATGCTGAAGTTGAGGCTCCAATACTTTGGCATCTCATGCAAAGAACTGATTCATTGGAAAAGACTCTGATGCTGGGAAAGATTGAAGGCGGGAGGAGAAGGGGACGACAGAGGACGAGATGGATGGATGGTATCACCGACTCGATGGATGTGAGTTTGAGCAAATTCTGGGAGTTGGTGATAGACAGGGAGGCCTGGTGTGCTGCAGTCCATGAGGTCGCAAAGAGTCGGACACGACTGAGCGAGTGAACTGAACTGATAGAAAGTCTAAGATCCATGGGGCCGAGTTACACAGGCAGGGGCACTGTGGTCGTGTGTCAGACCTGGAGCCACATGGCCAGGATTTGAACCTAGATTCTGCCATTTAGCCCCCTGTCCGTGTCTCCATCTCCTCACCTGTAAATGAGGCGACGCTAGTGATGGGAACTGCATCACCCTCCAAGAGAATGCTGTGGAAGCGAGCGTGGGAGAAGCACTTAGAAGAGGCCCTGAGGCGTATGCAGCCATAAGGAAGCGTCGCCATTCTGCTATGGCTATGATTGCTGCTACTACCACTTCTGCCAGCAGAGTCCTGGGGATAAGGCGGGCTGAAGATGGAGAGCTTAGGATCTCGGTGTGCAAAGTTTGAACCTTGTTTTTTCATGCAGCTACAATAAAGTACCAAAGACTGAGTGGCTTATAAACAACAGAAATCTATTTCTCCCCATTCCGGAAGCTGGAAGTCTGAGATTGGCATGCCCATGGGGTCACCTTCAGCTGAGAGCCCTCTTCTGGGTTGCAGACTGCTGACTTCTCGTTGTGTCTTCACACGACAGAAATAGGGCAAAAGAGCTTTCTGGGGTCTCTTTTATAAAGGCACTGATGCCTTTCCTGAGTGCTCCACTCTCATGACCCAATCACTTCCCAAAGGCCCTAACCTCCTAATAATATCACATTGGGGGCTAGAGTTTCCACATATGAATTTGAGGGTTTAGGAGACATTCATCCCTTTGCAGACCTGAAGGAACAAAAGTAATTGGAGGCCCATTGTGGTTAAAGCAGGATAAAATTGTTATTTTATGAAAATTAGTCTGGCAGGAGTGTGCAGACCTCCCTAACACTTCTCCCCATCTGGACCTGGACTCCCTGAGGCATTCCCTAGCAGCTTGTACCTCCTCCATCAACATATTCACCCTCAGGCACTGTAATTGCCTGACAACTGCAACTGGACCATGTTTGTCTTACTCACTGGTATACCTGGTGTCCAATACATTACCTGGCACTTCGTGGGTGCTCAATAAATATACTTTCAATGAATGAATAATAAATGGATATGGGATGATAGTCTAAAGAGGAAAGCGTCTATAGAGAGACCGGCCAGAGAGCAGATGCAAGAGTCAGACACAAGGTGCTGACTCGGGATAGAGGCAGAAAGAGTAAAAAGAAGTAAGAAATGCAAGAGGCATAGGGGAGAAAGGACTGATTGATAGGATTTTGTGAATGAGACTATGGGATTTCCGGGGAAAGGAAGGGTCAATGTTGACTCCATTCCAGGGTTCCTGGTCACTGGCAATGGCCCTTTTAAAAATGGGAAAAAAGAAGGAGAAATTAGCTTGTAAGAGAAGATTTAGCAGTGACTTTGCCCTTGCTGAGCTTCACAAAAGTTGCTGGTGAGGAACATGGTGTAATAGGGGGCACTATACTTTTGAACTGTGGTGTTGGAGAAGACTCTTGAGAGTCCCTTGGACTGCAAGGAGATCCAACCAATCCATTCTGAAGGAGATCAGCCCTGGGATTTCTTTGGGAGGAATGATGCTAAAGCTGAAACTCCAGTACTTTGGCCACGTCATGCAAAGTGTTGACTCATTGGAAAAGACTCTGATGCTGGGAGGGATTGGGGGCAGGAGGAGAAGGGGACGACAGAGGATGAGATGGCTGGATGGCATCACTGACTCGATGGACGCGAATCTGAGTGAACTCCGGGAGATGGTGATGAACAGGGAGGCCTGGCGTGCTGCGATTCATGGGGTCGCAAAGAGTCGGACACGACTGAGCGACTGAACTGAACTGATGGGGTAAAAAGTACTGGCTGGAGCTGGGGATTTGGGAAGAACCAGTTTGGTGACCTTCAGTGGATGCTTCTTTCCTGGGAAAGGAGCAAGCACCACGAGGCAGGTGGGACTGACAGTCGGGGGTGCTTAGAGCAGAGAGGAAGCAGGTAGATGGCAATAACCCCCTTGGATGTAACAGTGTTCCCTGGCTGTCAGCTTTGCCTCAGGCAGCCCCATCCACTTCATGGAGCTGGCTTTACAGGCAACCCTTGCCCCTACCCAGCCTTCCCTGGGGGCTCAGTGGCAAAGAATCTGCCTGCAATGCCGGATGTGCAGGCAACATGGGTTCAGTCCCTGGGTCGGGAAGATCCCCTGGAGGGGGACACAGCAACCCAGTCCAGTATTCTTGCCTGGAGAATCCTACAGACAGAGGAGCCTGGCGGGCTACAGTCCTTATGATTACCAAAGGGAAGTCATACGGTCACACACACTCGGATATGACTGAAGAGACTTAGCACACACACGCACTTGGCCCTCCCCAGACTTGGACTTTCACCCTACCTTCTCATGATGCCCATCCTTGCTCTTCCTTTTCCTTGGGTGGTCACCCCACCTTTCCCCTGCTTCACAAAGAAAAACAAGAAATACAAGCAAGAAGAAGAAGGCACATTCATCAGGTGTCCTAAAAGAAGGCAGCTCTTAGCTCTTGGGACTGCTTGTTCTCCTCTTCCTTTCTTCCTCAATCCACACTCCACCCAAGACGTGCCAGTGAAAGAATGACGTCCGAAAGGAAAGCCATTTTGTACCAGAAAGCCAATTTAATGTAAAGTGAATTTACTGAAAAGAAGACCAAGCCGTTTCATGTTTGTTTCGTTTTCTTGAAACACTCTGTTACAGTCATGGCTGCTATGAACTCACAATTTCTGGTTACCTCATTTCTGAGAGAAAACTATAACCGCTGGGGCTCCAGAGAGTGCAAGCACAGAGCCATTTCTGCCTGTTTTTCTGGTAGGTAGAAAAATCAGGGTAAAGAAAATACAGTGGGACTTCCCTGGTAGTCCAGCGGTTAAGACTTTGCCTTCACGTGCTCGGGACTCGGGTTTGATCTCTGGTTGGGGAACTAAAATCCCACATGCTTCACAGCCCAGACACAAAAACATAAAAAACAACAGAAGCAATATTGTAACAAATTGAATAAAGAATTTTAAAGAAAAAAAAGCTAATGCTTGTCCTCACTATGGGACAATGGGGAAAATTTACTTTGGAGTCAAATAATCTTTTTTTATTGAAGTATAGTTGATTTACAATAGTGTGCTAGTTTCAAGTATATAGCAAAGTGATTCAGTTATATATATTTTCAGATTATTTTCCATTATAGTGTATTATAAAGTATACATTATAGTTCCTTGTGCTATACAGTAGATCCTCGTTGCTTATCTATTGTATGTATAGTCATTTGTAATACTATTAATTTATCCCTCCGCTCCCTCCCTTTTTCCTTTGGTAATCATAAATTTCTTCTCTATGTCTGTGAGTCTGTTTCTGTTTTGTGTATAGATTCACTGGTACTATTCTTTGGATTCCATATATGAGTGATGTCATTTGGTACTTGTCTTTCTCTGACTTCACTTAGTATGATAATCTCTAGGTCCACCTATGTTGCTGCAAGTGATAATATTTCATTCTTTTTTTAATGACTGAGTAATATGCCATTGTGTGTGTATACACAGTATACATACATATATATACACACACAGACAATAGGCGGAGCAGTTGGTAAAGAATCCATCTGCCAAAGCAGGAGATACAAGAGAAGCAGGTTCAATCCCTGGGTGGTCGGGAAGATCCCCTGGAGAAGGAAATGGCAACCCACTCCAGTATTTTTGCCTGGAAAATCCCATGGACAGAGGACCGTGGCGGGCTACAGTCCATAGGGTCACAAAGAGTCGGACACAACTGAGCACGCACACACATGTATGCATACATACACATATATACACACGTATACACAGCATACTTCTTAAGCCAGTCATCTGTTGATAAGCAGTTGGGTTGCTTCCATGTTTTGGCTATTGTAAATAGTGCTGCTGTTAACATGGGTGTGCCTGTATCTTTTTGAATTAGTGTTTTGGGGTTTTTTTTGATATATACCCAGGATCATAAGGTAACTCTATGTTTAGTTTTTTAAGGAAACTGCATACTGTTCTCCATAGGGGCTGCACCAATTTACATTCCCACCAATAATGTAGAAGGGTTCCCTTTTCTCCATACCCTTTCCAGCATTTATTATTTGTAGACTTTTTGATGATGGCCATTCTGACTGGTGTGAGGTGATACCTCATTGTGATTTTAATTTATATTTCTCTAATAATTAGCCATGTTGAACATCTTTTCATGTGCCTATTGGCCACTTGTATGTCTTTTTTGGAAAAAGTCTAAGTCTTTGGCATATTTTTTGATTGGGTTGTTGGGATTTGTTTTTGTGTTTGTGTTTGTTTGTTTTTTATATTGAGTTGTATGAGCTGTTCGTATGTTTTGAATTATTAACCCCTATTGTCTGCATTGTCTGCAAAGATTTTCTCCCAATCTGTAGGTCATCTTTTCAACTTATTGATGATTTCTTTGCTGTGCAAAAGCCATTTGTTTATTTTTGCTTTTATTTTTTTGCCTTGGGAGACCCATCTAAGAAAATATTGCTAAGATTTACATCAATGTTTTGCCTACATTCTCTTCTATGTTGTCACGTCTTATATTTTGGCCTTTAAACCATTTTGAGTTTATTTTTGTAGATGGTGTGAGGGTGTGTTCTAATTTCATTGATTAACACACAGCTATCCAGCTTTCCCGAGTCACTTGCTGAAGAGATTGTTTTTGCAGTCATTCTACATTCTTGCCTCCTTTGCTGTAGACAATTGCCCGAAGGTGTGCGAGTTTGGAGTCATATAATCCTAGATGTGCTCTGCAACTACTGGCCTGACTCATCACCGCTCAGAGCCAGTCCCCTCATCGATCAAGCACAGCTGACGATGACTCTTACCTCCCGAGATGACATGAGGAGGCAACACAGTCGAGTTCTTTGCACAATGTGGGTGTGCCCTGAAGAGCTACTTCTGATGGCCCTTCATGTTTCTCCCGGGAGCCTCCCAGCCTCTGCTCCCTGCAGGCCTCTAGGGGAGCCACAGAAGAGGGATGAGTTAGGGGCCCACTCCAAACGGAGATTTTCATCTAGTGATTTCCAAGAATTTTCACGTTCTTACACATTTTTTTCAGCCTTCAGTCTGACTTGACTAAAATGTAAAGAAACCTCACGTATTTGGGTGGCCAGAGCAGCATGCCTGCTTTCCTAGGCTTATCACATTCTGTCAGCCAAAGCTGAACACCATCTTCAAACAAAATGTCGATTTCTAGCCAAACGAAGGCCCCAGAAAGACTAAACCATCTACCTCATCCATGGTGCACTTGCTTGGAAAAGATCCAAGCGTGTTGGAGTCCTGGCCAGCCCAAAGCACCCCAGCCACTTTCAGAGAGCAGGCGGAAGTGAGGGCTCTGATTTTCATGTGAAATCCCCATTTGGCCTCGGAAACGTTAAAAATAAACTTTCACCTGCATCTGATTTTCCTCTTTGTTACTGCAACCATTGTCTGTCTGAACAAAGAGGTAGCAAGAGCCTCTTTGAGCAGTTCACAGAGTTCAAGCCAGAGCCCAGATTGGAGGGGACACAGATGTTAATGAACAAGAGGACCAAGTGAGAGCACTATTGGGAATGGAAAAACCTCCCTGGGATTGTCAGGCCCCGCGCTGCTCTGCCAGCCGCCGGCCTGGCTCTCAGGAGAAAGACCCGGGAGCTGCCTGTGCCTTGCCCCCTCTGCAACTTGATGGGAGAGCGAGATCTTGGTGAGTCATACATGATTTCTTCCCACTCGCTTGCATTTTGGAGGCACCCATCAGACTTGGGGGGTGGGAGTACTGGTTAAAATAAGATACGACATCACAAATTATGACTGTGGCATTTATCGTTTCTCTTGGAAGCAGTATGTTTTTATAGAAAGAGTCTGGGCTCGGGAACAGGATAAACCTGGGTTCAACTTCTTTCATGTTCAGTTTGTGACCTTAGGCAAATTAGTTGACTTCTCTGACCTTCATTTTACTTCTCTGTAAAATGGGTGTTTAAAATGCTGTATTGGTTAAAGCAATGCTAATGGCTGTGATACACACACACACACACACACACACAGAGTTAGAGTTCATTGGCTCTAACATTATAGAAACTGATTTCTGATGCTCATAAAGTCCACAAAAGGTTTTCCTGGTCTCTGGGCTGCTCTTCTCCAAGAGAGGAGATAGGTGGCGGCATCCTTTCTTTATCTGACTTCACCGTTTTCTAAGCATGGCTTTCAAGGTCACCAGCCTTGTAGATGTCCAGCCAAAGGTAAGTGGGGGACAATGTAGGACGATGGCAAGGGGAAGGCTTTCTGCTGGGCCTAGAAACACACCGCATCCCTTCCACTTGCAGGCTAGCATCCATCCATCACTGCAATGAATTGCAGAGAACACTTAGAAATGAGGTCCAGCTGCATGCCCAGGAAGATGAGGGAACAGGTTTGGTAAACATCTAGCTAGACTTTGCCACGTACACCAACTTTTCAGGGAGATAATAAGACTTAAATGAGATGATTATGAAACTGTGTGGCTCTCAACAAACGTTAATTCCTTTCTTCTTTCTCTTCCCCCACGGCCAAATTTTGCTGGAAGCAATGAGAGAAAGCTTCATGTGTAATGACAGACAAGCAGGGGCAGTTGCTGCCAACAAGCTCCTCCCCGACGCCCACAGCCCTGGCCTTTGACATTTTCCCCATTGACAAAGCGGGGACCCCAGAGTCTTGTTCCTGCTCCTTCCTCTCATGACCTGTCCTTACAGCCTCACCAGGTACCTCTCCTTCCACAAAATAGGAAGATTCAGCTATTAAGCCCTAAAGTCAGAAAACCGTCATGTTAGGAACAGTTGAAGCGATGATGCCTGGTGACACTGTGTTTCTCCTAAATTCTATCCTTAACCCTGTAGTTGGGTCACCCACGTTCTCGCTGCTGTGGTTTCCAATGTCCTTTATTGTGTTACATCTGGCTGCTTCATAAATGTACCTGCCTGGCTCCAGGAAGCATTTGGATTTGACACAGCCAGCCCTCCTGAGGGTTCCGGGGTTTCTAGGCTGGGCTTTGTCCCTTAGGCCCACCCCTCCTATCCTGGATGCCTTCACACAGTCAGCCATTCAGACGTCATGGCTTTTGCTGTACCCTGGGTCACACCTTGAGTCTGCTTTCTCTTATTTCACACATACAGTTTGAGACAGCCTTTTCATGACATCCCGAAGTACTGCCTCGTCTTCACCCCAATATTAGTTTCAATACTCGCTTGTACATCTGGGAGAAAGAGTTAGCAAGAAACACCTTATCAAAAGTTGTGGTTTCACAGTTCAGTTCAGTTCAGTCGCTCAGTCGTGTCCGACTCTTTGAGACCCCATGAATCGCAGCACGCCAGGCCTCCCTGTCCATCACCAACTCCCAGAGTTCACTCAGACTCGCGTCCATCGAGTCAGTGATGCCATCCAGCCATCTCATCCTCTGTTGTCCCCTTCTCCTCCTGCCCCCAATCCCTCCCAGCATCAGAGTCTTTTCCAATGAGTCAACTCTTCACATGAGGTTGCCAAAGTACTGGAGTTTCAGCTTTAGCATCATTCTTTCCAAAGAAATCCCAGGGCTGATCTCCTTCAGAATGGACTGGTGGATCTCCTTGCAGTCCAAGGGACTCTCAAGAGTCTTCTCCAACACCACAGTTCAACAGTAAATGAGTAAATGTGGTTTCACCGGTTTTGGAGGTTGGTCTTTATACAGTGTTGTGGGTTAGCATTGACAGTATTTCTAAGAGAAAAATATGCCCCAAATTCCAAACAACTAAATTCTGAATGAATTTGATGACCCAGTTCTTTCTTAAGTTGAGAATTGCATTGATCAAAGTCCTGATATGCAGGACAGCTCACAGACTTTGCATACATACAAACCTCAATTTAAATCCCGGCTCTGCCACCTAGTAATGTGTGACTTTGGGCAAATTACCTAAACTCTTCAAAATATGTTCCTTTATCTGTACAATGAGAAGATAATCTTGTTTATAGTGTTTGTGTAAAGATTTAGTGCAAGAATGTTCATACAGCTCCTATCACAGTGGCTGCTGCTGCTGCTAAGTCACTTCAGTCCTGTCCGACTCTGTGCGACCCCATAGACAGCAGCCCACCAGGCTCCCCCACCCCTGGGATTCTCCAGGCAAGAACACTGGAGTGGGTTGCCATTTCCTTCTCCAATGCATGAAATGAAAAGTGAAAGTGAAGTCGCTCAGTCGTATCTGAGTCTTAGAGACCCCATGGACTGCAGCCTACCAGGCTCCTCCATCCATGGGATTTTCCAGGCAAGAGTACTGGAGTGGGGTGCCATTGCCTTCTCCGAGTGGTTAGTACATAGTAAATAACAATTATTATAGTTGTCATAACATAAGGAAGAATTAAGATCATCTATGATATTTGTTAAACTTTAAAGGAACTTTTTTACATAAAATTTTAATGTCTAATTAACATTTTAATTACAGAAACCTGGAAAAAAGAGAAAACTTAAAAGGAAAAAGTAGAAACCAACCAAAATCTCACTGTTCAATGAAAACCATTTTTAATGTCCTGGTGGTTTTCCTCTCAATATTTTACCATATACTTGCATACTTTACACAACTGGAATTAAGCTAGGTGTAACATTATTTTACATACAATATTTTCTTTTTTTGCCACACTGTGCAGATATGGGATCTTAATTTGCCAAAAAGGGATCAAACCTGGGACCCCCTGCATTAGAAGCAGTGTCTTAACCACTGGGCCACCAGGGAAGTCAACATTTTTCACTTGAAACATAATAAGTTTTTTCCAGTAAAATTATTTACAAATTCTAGCTTTTAAGAATTTAAAATTTAAGGGAACTTTAAAACTATTCAGTAATTAAATTATTACTTTAATGCTGAACATTTAGCTTATTTCCATTTTTTCACTCATGAGCAACAGTTTCATATAAAATCCTGGAAATTTAATTGTTATCTGTATTTGTGTTTATTTACCAAAAATAGTTTCCTAGAAGCATTGCCAAGTCAAAGGGTGTGCACATTTTTAGTCCTCTTGCAACCGTTAGCTGAATAGCCCTTCAGAAATATTCTAACAGCTTATACTCTGGGGTGTTTTAAAGTCTATGCTCTTGCCTTCCTGCTCACTTCTGCGAGGACTGCAGGAGCTGACTCTTGCCAGGGAACAGCTGCTTTGGAGAGTGCACATTGTTTGGCCCAGTAGACACTTCCTTTTCCTAACAGTGTCCTGAATTCCTTTCGGGGAATTGTCTCTGCCCCTTGTGCTGTTTGATGGGACATCAGAGTTGGAAGTGTTCCCTGGGCAGGAGAATGGATGCTGGTGAAGAAGCCAGCTTGGATGAGATTGCAGGGACCCTTTCCCATGCTAGATACTAGACTCGTCCTGCCATCTCGTGGTGGATAAAGGGAGATGGCAGCAGGGACCAGACCGGCTGGGAGAGCGAGATGAATCTGCACTCCGGGAGGCCACGAGTGCCTGGCAGGTTAGGGCGTGACCCAGAGTATCCCATAGGTACCTCAGAACTCAGAGTGCTATATGAAGAAGGTTGAGTATTAGTCACTCAGCCATGTCCAACCCTGCAACCCCGTGGACTTAGCCCGCCAGCCTCCTCTGTCCATGGAATTCTCCAGAAAAGAATGCTGGAGTAGGTTGCCATTCCCTTCTCCAGGGGATCTTCCAGACCCAAGGATCAAACCTGCATCTCCCACATTGCAGGCAGATTCTTTACCATCTGAGCCACCAGGGAAGCCCAAAGGGGATGAGGGCAGGAATTTTTCTCAATAATAATTATTGAGCACTGACTATCTGCCAAAGACTATCCAAAGTGCTTTTTCCACTTTTAATCTTGTAGCCGGAGCCCAGCAGCGCCTGCGAGGATGGGGAAACTGAAGCCAAATCCACACAACTAGTCAGTGGCACAGACAGGAGTCAAACCCAGCATTGTGTGACTTTATAGCCAACGTTTCTAGGAACGTTTATAGAATCACAGAGAGATACTGCCCCCTGCAGCCCTTCTGTTCCTGCACCTCCACCCTCACCCCTACCCACCCCATTCCCTGGACCACAGAGGGTGGTTGCATTTCCTGTGGTGCATAGCTCATTTCCACCTGCTGTGCCTCTTGTGGGTCTCCAAGTCTCTCCTCTGAGAAACTTGGAAGGGAAGCTTTTCTCTCCATAGGCTTAGAGATCATAGCAGGAAAGGGGCAGCGGTGGTGGTAGAGTCCCTCATCTACTGTCCACAAATGTTAAAATGTTTTAGACCAACGTTAACAGCTCTTTCCCTTTATTGATTGTGTGAGATGGAGACATAAACAAGATCACTAAAAGGCAGACTCGTTTCAGACCAGCCACTGTAGAGTTTGCTTCTAAATCCACAAAGGGGGACCTCCCTGGTGGTCCGGTGGCTGAAACTCCACATTCCCAGTGCAGGGGACCCAGGTTCTATCATTGGTTTTGGCACTAAATCCCACATGCTGAAACTAAGAGTTTGCATGTCACAACTAAATATCCCACATGCTGCAAAAAAGATCAAAGATCCTACGTCCTGCAACTATACAGCCAAATAAATAAATAAATATTTTAAACCCAGAATGGGTTTCTTGGGCTTTCCAGGATCAAGAGTGGGGCTGACCCAGAGTTACCCTAGCCTTGTCCCAAAGGCTAAAAGAACCAACCTGCCACCCCAGTGAACACACAGGGGGCCGAGGGGGTCCGCTGGCCTACAGACACTTCCACTCAGCGGATGCTGAGGTTTATTTAGGAAGCAGTGGCCATTCTTCCTGCCTGGCCCACCAGATGAGTAATAAGCCACCTACTTTTAGTTGAGGGCTTTATTTTTCTTTTCCTGTTTTAGAAATTTATCCAGACCCGTTTCTCAGGGTTGATAGCTTAGGCCAAATCGAGTTGATCACTTGGGGAATAAGAAGAGTGCCCTTCAGAAAGGAGCATGGTCCTCAAGCTGACTGATTTCCCCTTAAGAATCAAAATTTGTCTGCAATAACCTCCATCATTTTCAACAAACACCACTGGATGCCTTAAGAGACAGATAGGCTGACGTTTGGCATTGCTGAGCGTCCTCTTCTGAGCCAGGTCCCAGGCCACTGTGTCCTTACACACAGGCACCACCACCCTGCCCTTGCTCGGCCCCATCCACTACTTGCCCCAGAGTAGTAGGGGTCAAGCCCTCTCCCAGATATGGACAGCCTCTTGCGCTTTAAGTATCAGTTGCTGGTTCTCACCACTCTCCAACCCATGCACCTATTTATTTCCCTTTTCTTGTAACGGTATGATCAGTAACTTTATTCACACATTTAGTCAATCAACATTTATTGATCGCCTACCATGTGCCAGGTGCTGGGGTAAAAAGGGGTCCAAGTCTCTCACAGCCGAGAGGAAGGCTATTAAGTAAGACAATTACAATATGGGATAGAAAAAAATGCTAAGTCAGAAATAGGAAAGGACACCCTGGGGGCACTTCCATCACCTCTTTTTCCACTTTACCACCTTCTGCCAGACATTGTCTCAAGCTCCTGGACTTTACCCACTGCAGAGGCTCTGGGCTTCACTTGTCGCTAAGTAGTGACATAGCCCCGCTCTTGCCCTGGCATGACACAGACCCAAGCACAAACTGAAAAGGGGCCAAGGCAGCCTTTGGAGAGTGGACCACTCCAATAAGAAAACAGGAGGGGAGCAAGGCCTACAGACGTACCATTGGTGCTGGCGCTGAAAAGAAAGCTGTGGGATGGATAAATGAGGGGTGGGTGAATGAAAAGACAAGTAACTGAGTGATGATTCAACAGCTGATTTAATGACTGAATCAGAGACGAGCTTCCAACCTTGAAGCAAAACTGAATTTCCAACACTTGTTCACTGAACACCGAGTTCCCCAGAAAACCCTCTACAAAGATTTTTAAGAAAATTAAAATCACTTAAAACCTCACAGAGAAGTGACAACGCGCTTGAAAAAACTGGAGTTGTCTAGGGGAGTTCCAGAGACAGGCCTTAAGGTCACTTATGAAGGAGAGAGCTGAGGGTCTCCCCATCCCCACTGATTTGTGAGAGGGAAGGAGCTCCAAGTTGCTCAGGCCAGAGACTTCCAAGGCAGCGTGGCCACTGGGAAGAGAGAACTACAAAGCATGGCAGGCTGGGAACTTCTCACTTAACCTGACAGGTGTACCATGTTTATTAGCAGCTGGAACGTTACATGTCGGTCAATTACTGCATCAATCAGCTCTGCAGTGTCCTACCGCCCACCCCCGCGCCCCCCCCCCCCACTCCCAACCCACGGAAGCCTTCAGGGTATAACTGTATTCTAAGCTATCTGTTCTATAAACATAGATTTAGTGCTCTAGAGAAGACCAGGATCTGGGAGGAAGGACTCTGTGTTCTCAGAGGCCTGTGTGAACAGTTTAGGAGCTCTTCAAGGCTGCCTGGTTCTCTGAGATGAACTGGCTGAAGCTTTTGACTTTGGGATTCAGTCGGTGGGTGAGCTTGATGTCACGGTCTGGCTTCATTTGATAGAAACGACACATGTTGGCCATTTCCTTTGCTCCCGGAAATTCCAGCTTCTCATAAGCCTCGGGGGGGTGATCTTTTAGGAACAAGTTAAAAAAAGAAAGAAAGAAAAGAAACAATAGGGAATGTTATAGCCCTCATTTAAAACAGTTGGAGAATTTGTTCACCTTCCTGATGATACAAATCCACAATTCTTTCGCCTAATCCAAAGACCCAAGAAACACTGAAGTTGTTTTCATGGGCAATTTGGCAACATACTGACTTTCCTGAACTAATTTGGGGGCGAAACCTTATCTAAACTTATAAGAAGTTATTTATAGTCTTCATCCTGTTTAGTGGAAATTCCCATGTCTTTCTCTGCAGAGATATTGATATGTTTGCTTATAGGGTCCTGCCCCAGCCCCTGATGGTGATGTTACATACTGTGTGTAGATGTAACCCATCTAAAAGCTGAAAGATTCTGAAAGTGGAATTGTTTCTGGCCACAAGCACTTGGGGTAAGGTACCATGTGTGTATAGCCCCTTCATCTGACTGGTTTTTATATACATTTCCTCCTGGGATTCCTCAGCATTCCTTTGAGATCTTCAACCCATCAAGCCCTCCATGAAGCATCAAGGCACTAGACTCTCCATCCTTCCCTCCTGATTGGAAACAAACATCTGAATTTCAACCATGCAGCCTCTGCCAGAGCCAGGCCCAACAAACACTGCCCATCACATACCCACTGAGCCACCCTCTGTCACCCTCTGCAAAACCCTTCTGACATTAAGTGGATCTATAGTGATGCCATCTGCATCAACTAAGACCATTTCTTTCTTTCTTCTTCTTTTTTTGGCCACGCCACATGGTATGTAGAATCTTAGTTCCCTGACCAGGGATCAAAATCTTGCCCACTTCAGGAGAAGCTCAGAGCCCTAACCACTGGATCACCACGGGATTCCCATTAAGAACATTTCTAACTACTGGATCCAATATAATCAGTCTTTAGCCTCCAGCAATAAACTCTAACCTCACTCAGAAAACTCTAACCTCTATCTGGCCTTAGAATTATGTGACAGGTGCAAACTCATATAAAACAATGACTGTCATGCCATTTATAATAATGAAAAATCAAGAACAATCTGCATATCCAAAAAATAGAGGAATGGTAAAATAAACTATGGTAACTATGGTACATCTACACTAGAAATATTATGCAGTCAATATTTTTTAAAAAGTTGAATAGAAATATATGCTCATAATTTAATGTCAAGTGAAAAAGCCAGATCCAAAATGGTACTTAGCATGTTGTTTTAATTTTATTACATATATATTGGAAAAAGACTAGAAGAAGATGTACAAATCTTAACAGTTACTATCTCTGATAGATTAAACAATGTGACTTTTATATTCTTTTTTAAAATAATTTTCTGTATTTTCTGCCATAAGCATTTATAATTTTTGAAATCAGAAAACATTTTTAAATTTTAGTGAGTTTGAAAATAGAACACTATCAAAGAAGCATGGAAGACGACTTCTAAAATGTCTGTCTCCTTGGGTTACTCTCTCATCCTGTAACTTTGGAAACTAATATTCCTCAGGAAAATAAGGGATTCTTTTCTGCAGGTTTTTTAAGAAAAGAGATTTGCTCTGTTGTGTCTCACTTTTCTGAGAGAACAGTGTCCCTTTTGGAGTTAGACAGGCAGTTTCAGCCAGATCAGAGTTTCTGATGAGAGTTTATTCTGGGGAGTTCAGGAGTGGGGTCGGGGGTGAGGGGGTAGTCATGAAGTAATTAAGCAAACAGCGACCTTCTGAACAGACAGGGAAAGTCAGACTGCCAGGGCTGGAGCGCCACCTTGTGGCCACATGCATCCTTCGCCAGAATACTGCAGCCTGTAAGCCTTTTTCTACTCCAGACCAGAGGCTTTAAGTCAAAATAGTTTCTAAGAACAGCATTAACCATTCTGTAAAACTTCCAGTTTCTAATCCCATAAAATTCTGTGTGCCAGAGAAGTTTCTGCTGCATTGTGAAACAACTTGTTGTACCCAGAGCCGTCAGAAACCTGTTATGTGACTGAGAGATGTTTGGACAATCCTGAGCCATCCCAAACAATGTCTACCCAGTACTCTGAAATGAATGCACACACACCATACGCCCACATTCTTCACCTTCCTCCCCTTCTTCTTTCGGAGAAGACAATGGCAACCCACTCCAGTACTCTTGCCTGGAAACTTCCATGGACGGAGGAGCCTGGTGGGCTGCAGACCATGGGGTCGAGAAGAGTCAGACACAACTGAGCGACTTCACTTTCACTTTTCACTTTCATGCATTGGAGAAGGAAATGGCAACCCATTCCAGTGTTCTTGCCTGGAGAATCCCAGGGACAGGGGAGCCTGGTGAGCTGCCGTCTATGGGGTCGCACAGAGTCGGACATGACTGAAGCGACTTAGCAGCAGCAGCCCCTTCTTCTTTATAGAGTTCAGACCCCACAGACAAAATGAATACAAGACCCAAACGCAAAGCACTGGGAGAGGGGTCAGTCACTAAATAGTAAATTTGGACCCAGGGATAGATGACTTTGCAGATGTTCTCATAAGTCCATCTTTTGAATGAGTGGTGACTTCTTGGGCTTGGGAGTAACATTTTCTCCATGAAATTTGAGTGGTTTTCAGTGAGTTCCCCAAATGTGGTTTTATAGCTGGATTGATACCTACAATAGTTTTCTCCTCAAAATATCTGTCAGCCTCCACACAGGGCCAGTCCCTGAGGTGAACTGGGAGTCTAGATAGCCTCCCAAGATTCACTGGCCCAAGAGCTGCAGATGAAAATGAAAATCAACCCTCTGCCCCTAACTCTAGGAAACATGCTAGAGCAAGGTTCACCAAACTTACCCTTGAAGGGCTAGATATAAATATTTAAGGCTTTCAGGCCATATGGTCTCTGTCACAGCCACTCAGATCTACCCATGTATCCTGAAACCAGCCAGAGGCAATACACAAAAGTGTGCGTGTGTTCCAACCAATCCTAATTTGCAAAAGCAGACTCAACTCTGTAAAGAGGAAGGGACTCTCTCTACTCTGGAGAAATGTCAGTGCTGGGCAGAGCCTGAGAAACCATCCAGACTACACTCTCCTTTCACAGAGGGGAGAACAGCAGCCAGGAGAGGCAAAGAGCCGTGTTAGTTGATGCCTGCCAGCTTGAGGGAAGGGAGGGTCCTCCTTTCAGCTGCAACAGTGTCCAGGCCAGGCACACATAGACGCACACTTCCTTCTCACAAACAGTCTTCTCTCTCCATCCTCTGACAACAGCTGCTTGGAGAAATGTCTGGAAGCACTCAGGATGAACCATTGCCCTCACTCCTCTATAAAAGGTCTATCGTGGCCACACTCAAGCCCAGGCCATTCCAACCCAGTTAGTTATCGAGGGCTTACTAAATGCTAGACCCAATGCTAGCCTTTCCCACATGGGTCTCACCACATCCTCTCAACAAGCCTATGGCAGGTGTAATCATCTTCTTTAACATATGAACAAAGGGAGGCTGGAGAGGTTAAGTCTGCTTCCCAGGTGGCTCAGTGGTAAAGAATCCGCCTGCCAATGCAGGAGACTCAGGAGACATGAGTTCCATCCCAGGGTCAGGAAAATCCCCTGGAGAAGGGAAAGGCAACCCATTCCAATATTCTTGCCTGGGGAATCCCCATGGACAGAGGAACCTGGAGGACTACAGTCCACAAGGTCGCAAAGAGTCAGACATGACTGAACACGCACACACAAACGTGGAGAAGTAACTTTCCAAGAGTCCCCAGAGGGATAAGGGCAGAGCCAGGACTTGCTCACTTCCCCGGACTGCCTCCGGTTTATTCCTGTTGATTCTAGAACTTAGGCCAGCTCTATTGCTCCCTCCACCCATTCGCAGTCTTGCCCAGACTCAAGGACCACCTCAAAGCTATTCCTTCGGTGAAGCCTTCTCCTACCCTCTCTGACCACCCATAGAGCAGAAAGTGTAGGCAGCACAGTCAAGCACCACAGCGCTCTGCTCTTGTCTGATCACTGTGACTTCATGTGAGTGAGAATTTTCACCCCAGCTCTGCTGTGATGTCCTCAAAGGTAGCACCAGGTATATAACAGGTCCTTGAGATATGCTTGTTATATGCCAAACACTAGGCTAAGCTCCCTAAATATACCCTAATTTTCACAAAACGCCCCAGGGAGATGCTCTCATCCACTTTGTAAATGAGGCCACAGCTCAGAAAGGCTAAGTGCCTTGCCTGATGCTGGCCAACTCTGGCACACTGGCCTGATCAGCGATGAGTCCCTGGGAGGGGGAGGGATAGGATGATGTATATGAGAATGTTGTACCTTGGTCTTCAGAGTCTAAGTTCTTTCCACCCAAAAGGAACTGTACTTTAATAAGCTGATTAACCTGAAGCCAAAGCAATAAAGTCTTAAGGGTAGGATTCAGATGCACCAACAGATGAAGACAGATTCATAGAACAGGAATCCTCTCCAGTTTCTTCCAACAGCCCCAGCTCAACCCTGCCCAAATCTGTGAAAAGTCTCTCAGAATTTATAAGTTAGTGGGATGAGACCTCTTGTGATCATGTTTATGTTTCTTAGAAACTCACCTTTGCGTCTCGGACTTCTTTCCCCAAACTCTTGGACAGAACATCAGCATACTGCTGTATAGTCAGCGCTTCTGCACTGAGACCCACGGCCTTGCCCACAAACTCCTCTGGAGAATTAAAGATGCTGCAGACAACGGCTCCAATATCTGCAACCGAGATACCATCCATTGGTATATCCCCCAATAGGCAGTGCTAGTTTAAAAAATAAAAAGATAAAAAGAGCTAATTACATCACATCCTTGGTAGGTCCCATCAGTCTGAATTAATCAACCAGTTAAACAAAAGGTATGGGAGCACCGTGTAACACTGAGTCGCTACCATCTACGCAGTTATAAGGTTTGTTTGAGAAAATGTCATAATACCTGGGTATTGATTAAAAAAAGAAGAGGAACTACCATTTACTAAGCATCTTCTGTGTGCAAACAGCCCAATCTCTCTGTTCAGCTCCAGACGCATCTGTCCCGTGTCCTACTCAATACCCTTACTTGAATGTTTAATAGACATTAGAAACTCACTGTCCCCCCAAATGAATTCCTGGACAACCTGCTTCTGCTACAGACTTCCTTCTCAGTTAATGGCAACTCTATGATTCCAGTTTCTCAAGTTAAAAATCTTACAGTCAACCTTGACATTTGTCTCCCACTCCAGATCCTTTTTTTTTTTTTTTTTGTAGTCATGTTCATAGTGTCCAGAATTTGAAGACTTCTCGCCACCCTCACTGGCATTACCCTAGCCGAAGCCACCATCTGAGAAGAGCTAACTCATAAAAGACTCTAATGTTGGGGAAGATTGAGGGCAGGAGAAGAAGAGGGCGGCAAAGGGTGAGATGGTAAGATGGCATCACCAATTCAAATGCATGTGAATCTGAGCAAACTCTGGGAGACAGCAAAGGACAGGGAAGCTTGGTGTGCTGTAGTCTATGGGGTCGCAGAGTCAGACACAACTCAGCAACTGAACAACAAAGCCACCACCATCTCTGACTTGGATTATTGCAAAGTTGGGCCCCTTATTTCCAATTCCACTCTTGCCCTTCCACAGGCTCTTTTCAACACAAAAGTCAGAATGATTCTGTAAAAACTAAAGTTAGCTCATGTCATATCTGCCCAGACCCCTTCAACAGCTCTCTGTGTCTCTCAGGAGAAAAACCATGACTTACAGGACCAGAACCTCTACTAGCTCCGGCCTCACCTCCTACTCCCCTCTCCCCAACCTGCTCCGAGCCAACCACACTGGCTGTTCTGTCTGCCTGAAAATGTCTTCCCCTGAATATTCACAAAGCCAGTTAGTTACTTCTATCAGAAGTTGCTCAGATGTCACCTTCTCAAAGCCCACCAATCACCTAATTTAAATTTCACATACCACGCTTACTGCTAGCACTCCACATACACTTACTCAGCCTAATATTTTTAGAGCACTTATCACTTTCTAACATATAATATGTTTTACTTCTCTATTATGCTTCTCTGCTATCCACCTCCTCGACCAGAATATGAGCTTAATGAGGGCAGACCTTTCTCTGCTTTGAGTGGTTTATTACTGAATCCCCAGTAAAGTGAACTAAGTCACTGGCACGTAGGAGGCTTTCAAATATTTATTGAATGAATCAGTTAGCAAACATATTGGCTGGTTTAATCCTCAAAACAGACTTGAAACATAGCAAAATCAGGGAGTTGCCTGAGTTACTCAGCCAGCAAGCAGCAGAAGGGAACTCAAGCCCTCATCCATCACTGCAAATTCTGTGCCCTTCCTACAGATGGGCACAGCCGCTCACAGATTCCCGGAAGCCCACACTCCTGAGACTGGAACCCAACGTGGACACAATCTAGCTCCAGCATTGCCATTTTTTAAACTGAAGAATCTAAGTCTGTTGACTCACCCAGTGCCTTACAGTTAGGAAACAACAGGCCAGGACAAGAGTCAAGGTCTCTGAATTCCAGTCCAGTGTAAAAGTGACTTAAGTTTTACCAGCCAGGAACTAAATGTCACAGTTTGTCTTTTTGCAGCAAAATTAACCTCCTACCTGGTATCTGGGTAGGCAAAATGTCTGTTCACTCCTCTGCATAAGTTATAATTATAATATATATAAATTTATAAAAGTGAATAAATTATAAACAAATTATCATTATAAAATATATAAGTTTATGAATGTAAATAAATTATAAACAAATTATAATTATAAATATATAAATTTATAAATATAAATAAGTTATACATTATAATTGTAAAAAAGCAGTCTCTGTTTTTGAGGCATTCAGAATGAAGTCTATTCTGACTCTGAGGTTTGCTTTTATTTGAAGATTGAAATTCTTGGGCTGAGTTTAAAAGGTGCTAAGGGACAGTGGTAAAGAATATGGTTCTTTACCAAAAAGAATTCTGTTCACAGCCGGCCAGCGTCACCTCTAGCTCACTTAGCTCCAGCCAAAGGAGAAAGGGTTAAGTGAGGAGGTCTCTATACCATGGCTCGTATGTAGGCAAATCAACCAGCGGTAAAGCACCGAGGAAGCAACTCACTACAAAAGCTGTTCGCAAGAATGCGCCCTCTACTGGAGGGGTGAAGAAACCTCATCTTTACAGGCCTCCGTGAAATTAGACGTTATCAGAAGTCCACAGAACTTCGCAAACTCCCCTTCCAGCATCTGGTGTGGGAAATCGCTCAGGACTTCAAAACAGATCTGCGGTTCCAGAGTGCAGTTATTGGTGCTTTGCAGAAGGCAGCTGAGGCCTATCTTGTTGGCCTTTTTGAAGACACTAACCTGTGTGCTCATCTCACATGCTGGTAAAGTAATGCTCAAAATTCTCCAAGCCAGGCTTCAGCAATACATGAACCGTGAACTCCCTGATGTTCAAGCTGGTTTTAGAAAAGGCAGAAGAACCAGAGATCAAATTGCCAACGTCCGCTGGATCATCGAAAAAGCAAGAGTTCCAGAAAAGCATCTATTTCTGCTTTATTGACTATGCCAAAGCCTTTGACTGTGTGGATCATAATAAACTGTGGAAAATTCTGGAAGAGATGGGGATACCAGACCACCTGACCTGTCTCTTGAAAAATCTGTATGCAGGTCAGGAAGCAACAGTTACAACTGGACATGGAACAACAGACTGGTTCCAAATAGGAAAAGGAGTGCGTCAAGGCTGTATATTGTCACTCTGCTTATTTAACTTATATGCAGAGTACATCATGAGAAATGCTGGATTGGAAGAAACACAAGCTGGAATCAAGATTGCCGGGAGAAATATCAATAACCTCAGATATGCAGATGACACCACCCTTATGGCAGAAAGTGAAGAGGAGCTAAAAAGCCTCTTGATGAAAGTGAAAGAGAGTGAAAAAGTTGGCTTAAAGCTCAACATTCAGAAAACGAAGATCATGGCATCCGGTCCCATCACTTCATGGGAAATAGATGGGGAAACAGTGTCAGACTTTATTTTTTGGGGCTCCAAGATCACTGCAGATGGTGACTGCAGCCATGAAATTAAAAGAGGCTTACTCCTTGGAAGAAAAGCTATGACCAACCTAGATAGCATATTCAAAAGCAGAGACATTACTTTGCCGACTAAGGTCCGTCTAGTCAAGGCTATGGTTTTTCCTGTGGTCATGTATGGATGTGATAGTTGGACTGTGAAGAAGGCTGAGCACCCAAGAACTGATGCTTTTGAACTGTGGTGTTGGAGAAGACTCTTGAGAGTCCCTTGGACTGCAAGGAGATCCAACCAATCCATTCTGAAGGAGATCAGCCCTGGGATTTCTGTGGAAGGAATGATGCTAAAGCTGAAACTCCAGTACTTTGGCCACCTCATGCGAAGAGTTGACTCATTGGAAAAAACTCTGATGCTGGGAGGGATTGGGGGCAGGAGGAGAAGGGGACGACAGAGGATGAGATGGCTGGATGGCATCACGGACTCGATGGATGTGAGTCTGAGTAAACTCCGGTAGATGGTGATGAACAGGGAGGCCTGGCGTGCTGTGATTCATGGGGTCGCAAAGAGTCGGACATGACTGAGCGACTGAACTGAACTGAACTGAACCTGTGTGCTATCTATGCCAAACGTGTAACAGTTATGCAGTAAGACATTAGCTAGCATGCCGCATATGTGGAGAACATGCTTAAGAATCCACTAAGATGGTAAACATTTCATTCTTTAAAAAAAAAATAATTATCTTCTCCCTGGTATTGGTAGTTCTGAACGTTAGATATTTTTTTCCATGGGGTCAAAAGGTACCTAAGTATATGATTGCAAGTGGAAAAATAGGGGACAGAAATCAGGTACTGGCAGTTTTTCCATTTTCATTTGTGTGTGAATTTTTAATATAAATGCAGGACATAAAGCATTAATGAATGTCAGAATGTTTCAGTGAACAAGTTTTAGCAGTTCAACTTTATAACAATTATAAATAAACCTGTTAAATTTTTCTGGACAATGCCTGCATTTGGATTTTTTTAAAACAAGTAAATTTCTTATTGACTGAAAAAAATATATATATATGGTTCTGGAATTCTCTGGTGGTACAGTGGTTAAGACTCTACAATTTCACTGCAGGGGGCATGATTTCAATCCCTGGTTGGGGAACTAAGATCCCACTTGCCTCATGGTGTGACCAAAAAAAAAAAAAAATTTTTTTTTTTTTCCCCATTAAAATAGTATGGTTCTGGAGTCAGATTACCAGAGTTCAAGTTCTGGTTCTACCTTACTATTGATCTTGGCAAAGTTATTCTAATCCATCTGTGCCTCAGTTTCCCCATCTATGAAACAGATACCAAACACCCAGTAAGTCCTCAGTAAATGTTAGATATTCCCTATGGTGTGTGTGTTGGGGGAGAGGGGCACGGAGGGTGGGGTGGTGGTGGCAGGGAGCTATTCCCTATGGAGGGGGCGGTGCTTGACGGAAGGGAGAGGATGAGGCTCAGGGATACCTGAGGCTGGGTTTTAAAAATGTGAAAGAAAATGAAAGTGAAAGTGAAGTCGCTGTCCTGTCCGACTCTTTGCGACTCCATGGACTGTAGCCCACCAGGCTCCTCCATCCATGGGATTCTCCAGGCAAGAGTACTGGAGTGGGTTGCCATTTCCTTTTACAAACGTGGGCAACTCAAATGGGACTGGGTACCAGCAGAAGTTTAAAGCATCACCTCTTCACCTAGAGCCAGTCTAATTCATAGATTATAATATCCTAGCTTAGAACCTGGGAAATGTCACGTGTGCAGGCTTCTGAAATCTGGTAGAGACATAGGAAGAAGGGAAGGGGGGTGAGGAGATGTATCACATCTACACACTTATCTGGTCACTTGCTGAACTATTACCCGAGTCATCTGCGACATGCGGCGGGTGCTCCAGGCTCCACCTCAGATCTGCTTTGCCACTAGTTACATCCCTGGTAAGTCTTAATTATGTGCCAGGGAAGAATGACTGACTTGCAGTCACTGATTCTCTCACATTCCCTCCATTCTACAGAGCTACCCTGGATTATGGGCAAAGAAAATGTCCCCAAAGGGCAGAGGAGTGCTGGCCAGTGGACTGGCAAGCACTGGAATTACCAGGAGTCCTGGTTAGAACTAGAGTCTTGCAGGCCCCAGACCAGACTTATGGAACCAGACTCTGCAGGCAGGGCTGGAAACCCGTTCCCAGGGAGTCACTGTCTCTCTCAGGATTCTCCCATCCAAGTACTAACCAGCCCGACCCTGCTTAGCTTCTGAGATCGGACAAGCTCGGGTGCGTTCGGGGTGGTATGGCCATGGACCCTCTCAGGATTCTGACCCTGAGATCCAGGTCAAGAGAAGAATGTGTTCCCTGTAGCTACAGAAGGGCAGAGAGATGAGCTAGAAGGGAAAGTCATCTTGTCCAACTTTCCTCTTAGACATGAGGAAACTGAGGCCTGAGGCCACATGGCTCACTGCTTATATGAGGAGCGTCAGCTGGATGAGACAGGAAGTGTAATCCTTGGTGTTTCCAGCCCAAGATCCAGCTCCCCGGGAAATCTAGGACAACGTTGGGCCCCTGTCAGCATGTCACCCAGAGCCAACCACACAGCGAGCACTTGGATGGCATGTGGAGAGAGGAAGGAGGGGAATAGGGGGCTGGGCAGGGGGAAAGCTGGTGTCAGGGCAGTTTCACTACAACCCTCCATGTACCCAGGGTGTAGTAATCTCCATCAGAGGCCTTCACTGGCTTCAATGGGCCAAAAAAGTTTTCAAAGTAAGCAGCCCCTCCAACGCTGGTCATGGGAACGCCAATGGACCAGAAATACTCCTCCACCTCTCCCTTCCCGTCAAAGTGCAGCACCTCCAGCTTGCCATTTGTCAGGCGCTTGACGTTCTCCAGGCCGCTGTACACCACGTGCTTCAGACCCTCGCTCTTGGCAACATCGGCCACCACCTTTCCCTGAGGGACAAAAGTAGACGCCTTATAGAGAAGGTTGAATTTGCATGCAGACTGGGGGGCTGGTTCTGGGTCCTCTACCCACCCCCTCTTTCTCTTATAGTCCTCCTTGGAGGAGAGTTTTCCCAGCCTCAGATCATAGGAGAGGCCACCAGGATCCAGGAGCAGAGGCTCCACTGTGTCAAAATGCTGAACGCATCTTCTAGTGCAAACAGTAAGGAATCTGGCCCCTGCCTCTGGGCTGTCAGTAACTCTGTGATCCACTACCACATATATATATATAAGCAGCTCAGGGATACCTGAGAAAGCAGTGTGTGATGTTTTCTGATAATAGATTATATCTGTTCACCATTTGGATACTGAGGGCAAAATGGAGGGATATAAATATATATAAAATTGTTTTTTATAAATACACACACACAAGCATGCATGGATGTACATATATTTTGTTTTTTGTAGTTTTAGTTCCAATTTTTTCAAAGCTCCTTCATCCTTCCTCTCCCTCTCTCTTTTTTCCTTCTTTTCCTCACAAAACCCCATACCAGACAGAGAAGACATAACTAATCTGGCTTAGGTTGAGAAAGTGAGACAGAGAAATGACTTGTACCCCTACATTCCATAGTGAGTGAATATCAGAATTAGAGTTTCTAAAATAAGCCCTTCCTAAATTTATCACTTAAAGACAAGCTGTAAGTGACGTAATTAACAGACGGTCCTAAAATGGTTCAATCCTGCTCTTAATTTTTTTGAATTTTACCATTTCTGAAAAAGTCTGACCCCATGCATTATATTTTAAAAATCTAATCTTCATATTTTCTATTTAAACTTATGTATAATTTGCAAATAGCATAGGGGAGGGGAAAGTAGATCTTATAATGACAGAAAAGTTCGCTGTACCCTCATGGTGATAACTACTTTCCAGAAATTCTATGGGCTCATTCTCGATATTCTACGTGCTCATTTTCATCTTTTTTAGCTGCTTCTTTATTTCTAAATAACATGTTTAATACTGCTAATCCTTGGTTTTTCTCAGTTTAAGAAATCATCTACTAAATTTCTACTATAACAGATGAGCCCCATCTTCAGCGCTCTCTCTCTCTCTCTCTCTCTCTTTCTCTCTCACATGGGCTTCCCTGGCGGCTCAGTGGTAAAGTCCCCGCCTGCAAAGCAGAAGGTGCAGCAGGAGAAGCGAGTTTGATCTTTGGGTCAGGGAAGACCCCCTGGAGAAGAAAACAGCAACCCCCTCCAGTATCCTTGCCTGGGAAATCCTCTGGATAAAGGAGCCTAGTGGGCTACAGTCCATTGGGTCGCAAAGCGTTGGTGCTATCTTAACAATAGCACAACAGTATTCTCACACATACAGCCCACCACCACCACAACCATCACATACATGCACAGCTGCCCTTTTTTCACCCTCAGAATACCATATCTGGGGCTACATCATTCATCGGTGCTAACATAGGTGAAGCAGAGCCAAGCGATATTTTATGGTTACATTCACTTTTTCGACAAACTTTCATTTTCCCTGGAGTTCGTCCTTGTGGCTCATTTGCTTGTTTGCTTACTTCCTTTCTTATGTACCCATGGTTAATTCATTTCCAAATTCTCTGCCAGAAGTCTAAACACAGTCCTTCCATTTGTTCTTCCCATTTCACTCTCAGAGAAACCTTAATTCATGGGATGTCCTTACTGCCAACCCTCACGTGCCATCTACAACAAATGGTAAGCATCAGAGGCTCTAATAACTGGCTTCACTACATGACCACTCTCAGATCCCCAAGGTCACCTCTGGACAGATGTCACATGACATTGATTTTACAGTCACCTAGTAATCCACCTGAAGTACATGGATTTCACAAATGCCAGAGAGAAGTGATGGGGTGAGGCCCCCCCCCTTCCAGGGAGGGCAGCATGGCGAGGCAGGAAAAAAGAAAGGGCTTGAACGTGGTTCCCACCTGACACACTTCTTTCTCTTTGCTGGAATGGTCCCAGAAGTTGGTTACCAGGAAGGCCCCATAGGCTCCTTTCAAGGCAGCCTCCACTGATGCTTTGTCATTCAGGTCCCCTTCAACCACCTCGGCCCCAAGGTCCCGTAGCGCCTGCGCCTTCGGGCGGGTCACATCTCGGGTCAGCGCTCTCACCACATACTTTTTGCCCTCCAACACGGCCCTGGCCACAGAGCCGCCCTGAGCTCCTGCAGAATTGGGGAAGAAAAAACACAGAAAGGATCAGGAAGAATGTTCACTAAAAGAAGCTGGTCAAGGAATCCAGTTACTCAGAGTAAAACTGCTGCTGGAACTACTTCAGGAGGCATTGCCATGGCTTGCAAGAGCAGTTTTCAAATTAGGTTTCTCACAGCGTTCTCAGAGGTAGCTTAGCACAAGCTGTGGAGGAGAGAAAGAATGGGGGAGCCCGGAGGCAACAGGGAGGCCAGGAGAGCAGGGGACCAGAGCCTCCACCCCAGAGTCCACTAAGCAATTCTACTTTTAACTGGTCAGGCTCCTCTGTCCATGGAATTTTGCAGGCAAGAATACTGGAATGGGTTGCCATTCCCTTCTCCAGGGGATCTTCCCAACCTGGGGATCAAACCTGGGTCTCCTACCTTGCAGGCAGATTCTTTACCATCTGAGCCACAAGAGAAGACTTAATTGGTCATAGGTTTCATTTCTTAGGTTCTTCGTAGAACTTTACCTTCCAAAGAAGTTCCTATTATTTTTTTTAAAAAAGGTTGAAAACTTGCAGAAGTTTCTTTTTGTGGTGTTCAAGACTGTTCATGATATGATCATCACACACCTGATTTACCCACTTTACAAATATTTACTGAATGTCCTATGGGGGATACCACATACTCTACACATTCACTGATATTTGGGATCCTCCATCAAACTGGTCCCATATCTGTCCTGAATTTTGTGTGTGTGGTTCAAAATACACCTTCCGTTCTCTCTCCTGCCTAGCTCCCTGAGAGGCTGCCCTGTATGAAATTCATCAGTGGGCTCTTTTGCGTTCAGTCTGGGTCTGGCCAGAGAAGGGCATCAACAGGGGACCCAGGGGTTGGAGCAGAGGTGACCCCTTCACATTGCTGCTCTTCCCAGGGTTTGGTCATCTCTCTTGTCCTTTGGTCCTTTCGTGTTGCTTACTTAGTCTTTCTGTTCTTTCCCATCTTTACTAAATTTTCTCAACTTCTCTGAGAGAGTGTGGCACTTCTTTTTGAGGGTACCCCAAATGATAGACCACTGATAATCCTGCCGTTGGGGACTTTGCCTTTGGACCCTTAGCCAGTTTTGTACTCTTGTACTGAATATGAACGGATAGCCAAAGTTCATCAAATGTTCGAGGAAAGCCGCCAACGTGAAAGGTAAAACCAAAATAAACAAACTGATAAAAAAAAAAAGAAAAGATGTAAAAAAGCAGGGAACAGAAGAAAATTTTTAAAGGATTAATATCCTCAGAGATTGGAGAAGATATTACATTGAGAAGACTATTTCTGAAATGCTACATCTATAAAAATTAAAATTCAATTTAAAAAAATCTGTTGACCTTATTAGTTTGCTAGAGCTGCCATAATCAGATTCTACAGAATGGTGGCTTAAACAACCCATATTTTTCACACCCCTGGAGTCCAGAAGTCCATGAACAAGGTATCCTCGGCCGGCTTGATTTCTCCTGAAGCCTCTCTCCTTGGATTGTAAAAAGAGAGGCAGCTCACTGTGGGTTCATGCGGTCTTTCCTGTGTGCACTTGAGCCCCTCGTGTCTCTGTGTCAAACTTCCTTCTTCTCAAGAGAACAGCAGTCAGATTGGACTGTGGCCCACTCTTGTGGCCTCACTTTAACTGAACCGCCTCTTTAAATGACCTCTTTAACAATACAATAACACATTGTATATGTGCAAATACTGTCACATTCAGAAGTACTAGGGATTAGGGTTTCAACATATGAACCTGGGGAGGGACACAGTGCAACTCAACACTGACTGTTGTAATTATTTCCTTATGACTGTACTGTAACTTAAAGTTCGCCTTGAGGACAAATTGTTTACTCTTTATCCCCATTTGCCAATCATGTTTTGAGATTAGTGCCTGGAACCTTGCAAGCTTTCAATATCTGTTTATTGAATGAAAGAATGAGTGAATAAAGGAAGTACAAATAATGAAATCTCTGTGCTCTGCATTCTCAGCTTTCAGATGGACAGTCTTTGCCTGGACCCATATAAAATGGAGAAGCAAGCAATATGGACAAATATGAAAAAATAAGAGGAGTTGAACCAAAACTAGAACTGGCTCTCCTAATCACACCGACTTTAACGTCTCATTAAGACTCAAACCAGGGGATGAATTCAACCATATTGGCCGTGCTCCCTTGCAGGTGAGTCCATGAAGAGAGCAGCATTTTAATGGCAGACACTGGAGATGATGCTCAAGTGTTTGACACACAAACACATCCACAAGTAAGGGTTAACACTTTCCCTATCACATTTAATTAGGCATCTTGTATTTTTATCTGCCAAATCTAGTAACCCATTCCCAAATCCCCAAACACACACCCAGAAATCCAAGGTTATTGAACAAAGGATTAAAACTAGGCAGTAAAGCAATCAGCACACCTCCTCAGCCAACTACAAGCCAACTTTCTTCAACTTTAACACATCTAACCTGATTCCTTTAGGAGCCACTCCCAAGGCTCTTACCATCCTTCTACTCTGAATGCCTAGGCAGCAACTCAAGTTTAAAGAGACTGAAACAGGGCTCCTGACCTGTCTTGACCTGCTCCCTCCAGGTCCTCCCCATTTCACAGCTTTATTTTTCATTTGCTCAAGCCAGAACACTTAGGAGTCACTCTTTACCTCCGATATCTGACCCATCAGGGAACCATGTCAATGCTCCTTAAAACATATTGGGAATCTGACCACTCCCTAGCCTAAGCCATTGTCAATCACCCTGGTTTAGGGTAACAGCCTCGTAAGTCTCCCTGCTTCAGGCCTCGCCCCCTACAGCTTCTTCACCAAAGAGAAGCCAACATGAAGCTTTAGCACCAAGTCTTATCATGTCACAACTCTGCTCAAAACCTTTCAGTGACTTCTCATCTCTTTCAGGAAAAACCAACAACTTCACTATTGCCCTAATACGATACACAATCACCCCCTCATCTGATTGCCTTTTTCTTCCTTTTAAAGTCAGTGTCATACCTGGCTCTTGGAGTTGTTTGGAGGGCAATGTGAGGAACTGCTGTAAGGGCTTTCTCTAGTCCAGGCTAGTGGGAGCTACTTTCTAGTTGCAGTACGAGGGCTTCTCATTTTGGCGGCCTCTGTTGTTGTGGAAGACAGCCTGTAGAGGGTACAGGCTTCAGCCGCTGCGGCAAACGGGCTTGGTTGCTCTGCAGCATGTGGGATCTTCCTAAACCAGGGATCAAACTGGTTGGTGTCTCCTGCATTGCCAGGCAGATTCTTTACCATTGAGCCACCAGTGAAGCCTATGGCTGTTGGTTTTTTGAGAATTTACTTCTCTTTTCTCCCCACTTTAGCACTTGCCTCCCTTCAGACAAAACCCCTGTCCTCATAGAGCTTCTATCCTAGTGTGGAGTGAAGATGGTAAAGGAAGAAATCAAGCAGGAATGGGAGTCAGACAGTGGCAGGGTGGAGTGAAGTTGCCATTTTAAAAAAGGAAAGTCTGGAGAGCAGTTATGGGCTTGGAAGACATGAGAGAGAAAACATTGTGGGTGACGAAGGAAAGAAGATTATTCTAGGCTGAGGGAGCAGCCAGTGCAAAGGCCTTAAGTTGGGAGTGTGTTTGAGGAACAGGCAGAGTAGAAGAGGGAGAATGGCAGAGGAGAAAGTGCCAGAAGGATCTTGCAGGCCAATAATCGGGCTTTCGTTTCACTTGAGGGAGGTAGGGGGCGCTGTTGGGGGGTTTTCAGCGGAGACCTGCCATGATCCGACAGTTTCAAATAGATCATCAAAAGGCAGAAATGAGAACTGACAGACGGAGAGTGAGCTGATTGGAAAGATTTGCAAAGATAGGTCTAGCTGTTGGAGAACAGATTGTGAGGGAGGCAGAGTGGAAGCAGAAATGCCAGTTTCAAGGCTCGGGTAGCTGTGCATGAGAGAAGTCCGGGCATGCGTTCTCCTAATCCCCACCCACTCCGTCCTTTCAGAGTCCTTCCTGTTCTGGTCAGGATGCAGCTATCTTCTACATGCCCATGGCCTTCTCACATTTGCTCCTTGTGTTTGTCAGGAAGTGAGTGGAGAAAAGTCTGTAGCGGATAACTTGTGCTGAAATGAGACTTACACCAACAAATCAGCCCATGATCAAGAACAAGAGAATATGTCAGATGTCCTTGTGCCTCTGAGATCATTTCTGAACAAATCAAGTCAAATCACCCTGCCCCTTTACCACATCAGAAATGCAAGCAAATGATAAACCTTTTCAAATTTCTCCAAAGGGCTCTTTGTTCAGTCTATGCTTACAGGCTCTGAAGTTGAAAACAAGAAAGTAAGCCAAGTCAGCACACACTTTTAAAGTAAGAAGTTTTTTACCTGTTGCTCCAAACACTGCAATTATTTTCTTGCTGGTCATGTTACTAAACAAAGAGTCAGTACAGTAGCAGTAATTTCCTCCAAACCGTGACAGCATCTGAAATGCAGTTTCTGTCCTGTGTGAGAATTTTATACCTTTCTGATTACCACACCCACCACTGACTTTGTCCCTCCCTTGTAAAAACTTTTGTTATCACCACCTAACTCACTCTGACACTGCAATTTTCTAAAAGAGGTTTCATTTATTCACTTACTCATGTGTTCAACAAATGTGTAGTGAGTACTTTTGGTATACTAGGCACTGAACTAGAGGCTCTGGTAAGGAAGACAGACTAGTAAGTAAAAGAAAAGCAGAGAGAAATGCAGAGGGAACGTAGGTCCTGGACGGAAAACACAAAACCCAGAATGGGGGTGTTAAGGAAGGCTTTTGAGGGAAGATGTCACTGGAGCTGGCCTGAAGACCCCCATGAACCATTCTGTTAGAGCAGGAAGAGAGACCATCCCAGGCAGGAGGAGCCACACATAGTCAAGTTCACAGGCAGGGTACTCATGACGAAGGGCTCAAGATGGCTGCAAAAATGCTACTTGAATGGTGGGGAGTAAGACTGGGAAGGATGGCAGAAGGCAGAGGACAAAGGGCCGGTTTGTGGATTTATCCTGGCAGCCACAGCAGGTTTTAGGTGATCTTCTGGCAGCAGAGTGGAGGATGGATTGAAAGAAGATAATGCTGGGAGCAGGGACTCCCCTAAGGAGACAAATAAGAAATGATACCGTTGAGAAGTGACAAAACCTTGAATGGAGGCGATGTTTTGGATTAAATTGTGCCCCTCCAAGATTCCTGGGTTGAAGTCCTACCTCCCAACACTTCAAGATGTGATCTTATTTGGAGAGAGAGTATATACAGAGGTCCTGTCAAGGTAAAGTGGATCATTAGAATGTACCTAATCCAATATGACTGATCTACTTATAAAAAGGGGAAATTTGGAGATTTCTCTGGTGGTCCAGTGGTTACGAGTATACTTCCATTGCAAAGGGTGTGGGTTCCATCCCTGGTCAGGGAACTAAGATCCCACATGCTGTACAACATGGCCAATCAATCAATCAAGAGAAAGTGGGAAATTTGAACACAGAAGGAAGACAATGTGAAAATAGAAGGAGAACGCCATGTGAACGTTAAGGTGGCCATCCACGAGCCTAAGAGATCTGGAGTATATCCTTCCCTCACAGCCTACAGAAGGAATCAGACCTACCAAAATCTGGATTTCCAGCCTCCAGAACCATGAGATGATAAAGTTCTGTAGTTTGATCAACTCACTTTATGATACTTTGGTGCAGCAACCCTAGCAAGCCAACAGAGGCAGTGACAATGAGGGTGAAGAGAAAGATATTCAGGAAGTAAAGTAAGAAGGCCTTTATGATTGATTGGATGGGGGAAGGGAAAGTGAGAAAGGACTAAAAATGGCTCTGCCAACTGGAGGGGTTGGCAGTGGAGGAACAGTAGTGGGGGTCAGGGGGAAATGAGCTCAGAACTGGACCTTTGGGTTTGGGGCTGCAGCTGGTTGAGAAACTGGGAGCTGAGGGAATGACAAATGCAAATGTAGGTGTCGCCTTTAAGGAAACTTGCTATAAAGGAAGTAAGAGTGGACTGTGGTTATAAGGTTCAATAACGTTTTATTTCAGTAGGAAAGACTTGAACACATTTGTGGATTGAAGGTGGCTCTCTCCTTCCCCCCATACTCTGCTTTATTTTTCTTGATAACATTTATGACCTGACGTGTTACAGGCATGTTTATTTGCTTATATGTTTATTTCTGCTCCCTGCTCCCCACAGCTAGGCTGTTTTTGTTCTATTCACTTGCATATATCTCCAGTGCCTACAACTATATCTGGCACATGGCAGATGGAGGTTAAATATTTGTTGAATGAATGAAAGAATAATTGGTAGAGTTAGGTCACTGGGAAAGCTGTAGGGCACAAACTCTGCATCGCAAATGAAGAGGAGCTGAAAATAGCGGATACCACGGGATTACTTGGAGCCTTCTGCCAAAAGGCTGTGAAGATGGATCCAAAATAGGGAGTAACCTGCCCCTTGCCTGCAGCCTATCTGCCCCTTGCCTTTCCCTCCACCCTCCTGCTCCTATCACCTACTCCTGCCTGTTCATCCTTGTGAGAGGAAGCATTTCTCCCACCCACCCTCCTGTATAGTATAACCCACAAGGAAACAGAGAGGTAAATTCTGGAGTTGCTACAGACTGGAAGAGTTGATAATTCACATCTTTCCATTTCATGTCACAAGAAAGATACATGACACCTCTGCTATCCTACACTACATATAGGTTTACCCTAGCCATATGGAGAGTTCTCAATGCCACTAAAAAGATTTATATTCAAGGAAGTTTATCCATGGCATTATTTGTATTTAAAAAAACACCTGGAGACGATCTAAATGCCCACTTCTTTGTTTTTCAGTCGCTCAGTCATGTCGGACTCTCTGTGACCCCATGGACTGCAGCACGCCAGGCTTCCGTGTTCTTCACCATCTCCCAGAACTTGCTCAAACTCAAGTCCATTGAGTCAGTGATGCCATCCAACCATCTCATCCTGTGGGGAAAAAAAAGTTAGCTTTTTAACTAAGCTAATCCCTACCAGGGCAAGTAGCAACCCATTAAGAGACTAGGTGTTCAAACAGAAGTCAGTGATGCTGTTTTCTTTGTAATTTGAAGGCATCCTAAGCTGATGTCTCAACATTTATTTAGGGTCCCCTTGATAGGAAGAGTTTGCTTTTTTGGTCTGCCCAGCCAAGAGAATGAGAGAATGGGCAGGACTCTGCTCTCAATGTTCAGCTGTGCACTCCCTTGCCTATGTTTGCTTCTTACTTCCAAGTGTAGTTAACTCAGCCCAGTCAATCCACAACTAGAAAGCTGTGCAACACGTGACAAAAGCTTTAGAGTATGACCATCCCAATCCTACCTCTTGGACACTTTGTAAAATTTCCCTAAACTTCAGTTTCTTCATTTATAAAATGGGGGGTGGGGGGAAGAGGGCAGTGATTGTAGTATCTCCCTCTTATAGATGTGGTGAGGATTACATGAAATTAAACTACTTAGTCTTCCCAGGTGGTTCAGTAGTTAAGACTCCACACTTCCATTGCTGGGGAACTAAGATCCTGCATGCCATGGGGCCAAAACAAACAAACAAACAAACTGAAAGCCAAGCCATGCAGTCTAAGTCAGAGGCCCCAGCTCCCATAGTCCTGACTGGGGGTGGTAGAGAAACACCATAAAGAGGAAGAAAGTGAGGACACCTCCTTAGAGAAATTCTTGGATTATCAGGAGGAATTGGGGCTGGCTGGGCATGGGGAGAGGATTCGGGAAATTTAGCTGGTTGAGCATCAAATACTGTTTTGCAATTGCTCATTCAGCTTTTCACTTTGGCATGCTGATGTGGTCTGAGAAGATCTGTGTTACACTTAAAAAACTCAGTCATTCAGCAAGGTAGCAGCATACAAGATCAACATACAGAAATGGGTTGCATTTCTTTACAGTAACAATGAAATATCAGAAAGGAAATGTAAAAACAAAAATAAAATCCCTTTTTAAATTGCATAAAAAAAATACTTAGGAATAAACCTGATCAAGGAGGTAAAAGACTTTTATGCTGAGAACTACTAAACATTTAATAGAAGAAATTGAAGATGATTCAAAGAAGTGGAAAGATAGTCCATGCTCTCAAATTGGAAGAATTAATAAAGTTGAAATGGCCAGACTACCCAATGCAATCTACAGGTGTCTTTCGATCCATATCAGAAAACTCAATCCACTCTGTGTGTGTGTGTGTTAGTTGCTTAGTCGTGTCCGACTCTTTGAGTCTTCTTTTAATGATGCTGGCCCTATGAATATTCTGATGAGGACAATATTAACATTAAGATATTCCATTTTACCCTAGCAAACCAGCAAAAGAAAATCATATCAGAAAATTCTCTGGTGGTCCAGTGGTTAGGACTCTGTGCTTCCAAGCAGAGGGCTCTGGTTCTAACCCTTATTTAGGGAACTAACTTTCTCCTGAGACACACAGCACCCCCCAAAAGAACGTCTGATGTGATGTGTATCAGAAGACAAAGAAAGTTCCTTTCTTTCACATCTGTCCAGTTCAGAAGATGTCCTCCTGTATGCCACACTTTGTTTTCTGTGTCTTCTTCTACATTTTTACAATGACACCTGTCCAACTACTAGCAAATGTTTAAAGGAAACAAGAAAAAGAAAACACCCAGAGGAAAATGTAAAGATACATTAATTTCACCCAGGATGAGGACTTTTTCAGTCTATATGTGATAAAGAAATTCCTAACAAAGAAAATCTGCAGCTCTGTCTACATGAAAATTTAGAATGTCTTGTGGTTGATACAAACTGGGATAGCTGCCCAGCTCATAATAATTTCCCATTGACCATTTTTGTGCCACTGCTTCTTTTCTCAGTAATAGACTTGCCTCCCAGCAGAGGCATGTAACCTAGGCTAGCCAATTACAGTGTCTCTCTCTTCCCACTTCCTATTCATTTTTTTTGTCTATTAATTCATTCTATAACTGTTTCTGAAGTGAGGATTCAGTGATGAACAAAATATTCCTGTATTTTCTTGAAGCTTTGGATTTAGGGAGAAATAAGCATTAATCAAACACTTATGCTAATAAACACATAATTATAAACAGAAATTTGTAAGGCCTCTCCAGACAGCCATTTTGCTTTTTTGCTTTTCCATGGGGATGGTCTTGATCCCTGTCTCCTGTACAATGTCACGAACCTCATTCCATAGTTCATCAGGCACTCTATCTATCAGATCTAGGCCCTTAAATCTATTTCTCACTTACACTATATAATCATAAGGGATTGCTTTAGGTCATACCTGAATGGTCTAGCGGTTTTCCCTACTTTCTTCAATTTAAGTCTGAATTTGGTAATAAGAAGTTCATGATCTGAGCCACAGTCAGCTCCTGGTCTTGTTTTTGTTGACTGTATACAGCTTCTCCATCTTTGGCTGCAAAGAATATAATTAATCTGATTTCGGTGTTGACCATCTGGTGATGTCCATGTATAGAGTCTTCTCTTGTGTTGTTGGAAGAGGGTGTTTGCTATGACCAGTGCATGTTCTTGGCAAAACTCTATTAGCCTTTGCCCTGCTTTATTCCATATTCCAAGGCCAAATTTGCCTGTTACTCCAGGTGTTTCTTGACTTCCTACTTTTGCATTCTAGTCCCCTATAATGAAAAGGACATCTGTTTTGGGTGTTCGTTCTAAAAGGTCTTGTAGGTCTTCATAGAACCATTCAACTTCAGCTTTTTCAGCATTACTGGTTGGGGCATAGACTTGGATTCCTGTGATATTGAATGGTTTGCCTTGGAAACGAACAGAGATCATTCTGTCGTTTTTGAGACTGGATCCAAGTACTGCATTTCGGACTCTTTTGTTGTCCATGATGGCTACTCCATTTCTTCTGAGGGATTCCTGAATTGCCAACATCCGCTGGATCATGGAAAAAGCAAGAGAGTTCCAGAAAAACATCTATTTCTGCTTTATTGGCTATGCCAAAGCCTTTGACTGTGTGGATCACAATAAACTGTGGAAAATTCTGAAAGAGATGGGAATACCAGACCACCTGACCTGTCTCTTGAGAAATCTGTATGCAGGTCAGGAAGCAACAGTTAAAACTGGACATGGAACAACAGACTGGTTCCAAATAGGAAAAGGAGTATGTCAAGGCTGTATATTGTCACCCTGCTTATGTAACTTCTATGCAGAGTACATCATGAGAAACACTGGACTGGAAGAAACACAAGCTGGAATCAAGATTGCTGAGAAAAATATCAATAACCTCAGATATGCAGATGATACCACCCTTATGGCAGAAAGTGAAGAGGAACTAAAAAGCCTCTTGATGAAAGTGAAAGAGGAGAGTGAAAAAGTTGGCTTAAAGCTCAACATTCAGAAAACGAAGATCATGGCATCCGGTCCCATCACTCCATGGGAAATAGATGGGGAAACAGTGGAAACAGTGTCAGACTTTATTTTTTTGGGTTCCAAAATCACTGCAGATGGTGACTGCAGCCATGAAATTAAAAGAGGCTTACTCCTTGGAAGAAAAGTTATGACCAACCTATAGAGCATATTCAAAAGCAGAGACATTACTTTGCTGACTAAGGTCCGTCTAGTCAAGGCTATGGTTTTTCCTGTGGTCATGTATGGATGTGAGAGTTGGACTGTGAAGAAGGCTGAGCGCCGAAGAATTGATGCTTTTGAACTGTGATGTTGGAGAAGAGTCTTGAGAGTCCCTTGGACTGCAAGGAGATCCAACCAGTCCATTCTGAAGGAGATCAGCCCTGGGATTTCTGTGGAAGGAATGATGCTAAAGCTGAAACTCCAGTACTTTGGCCACCTCATGCAAAGAGTTGACTCATTGGAAAAGACTCTGATGCTGGGAGGGATTGGGGGCAGGAAGAGAAGGGGACGACAGAGGATGAAATGGCTGGATGGCATCACGGACTCAATGGACGTGAGTCTGAGTGAACTCTGGGAGTTGGCGATGGACAGGGAGGCCTGGCATGCTGTGATTCATGGGGTCACAAAGAGTCGGACACGACTGAGCGGCTGAACTGAACTGAGAAGTAGGGAGGAGTGCAGTGAGGACTGAAGGAGTGTCACTGGAGATGAAAGGTGAAGCACTGGGTCCAATAAACCATTGGGACTTCCCCAGTGGCTCAGTGGGTAAAGAATCTCCCTGCAATGCAGGAGACAGAGTAGATGGGATCGGAGCCCTGGGTTGGGAAGATCCTCTGGAGGAGGAAATGTCAACCCACTTCAGTATTCTTGCTGAAAAATCAAGTGGACGGAGGGGCCTGGCAAGCTACAGTACATGGGGTCACAAAGAGTTAGACATGACTGAGTGACTAAACACAAACCAGGTGAAAGGGATAATGAGGGCAGAGAGAAGACTGCAGGTAAGGAGAACCACACCTTCTGTCAGTGGTAACAGCAATAGGAGATTAGCAGAGATAATCCTATCACTGGTTGTTAAAGAAATGCAAATTAAACAACTAACCTTTTATTGGACTTCCCTGGTGACTCAGACCGTAAAGCGTCTGCCTACAATGCAGGAGACCAGGGTTAGATCACCGGGTCGGAAAGATCCCCTGGAGAAGGAAATGGCAATCCACTCCAGTACTCTTGCCTGGAAAATCCCATGGACAGAGGAGCCTGGTAGGCTACAGTCCCTGGGGTTGCAAAGAGTCGGACACAACTGAGTGACTTCACTTTCACTTTCAACCTTTTATATTAGATTCCTGGCTCAGAGGGTAAAGGGTCTGCCTACACTGTGGGAAACCGGGTTTGATCCCTGGGTGGGGAAGATCCTTTGGAGAGGGAAATGGCAACCTACTCCAGTACTCTTGCCTGGAAAATACCACGGACTGAGGAGCCTGGTAGGCTACAGTCCATGGCGTCACGAAGAGTCGGACACAACTGAGTGCCTTCACGTCACTTCACTTTAGATTAGCAAAAGTTTTTAATTTTGATCCCCATGGTATGGTGAACATTCATAGATTGTGACCAAGAGTGTAAATTAATACAACTTTTTTGGAAACTGAGTTGACAGTATGTTTCCAAAGTCCTAAGAAAGAGATCTAGTACACAGTATAATGAATATAGACAATAATATTTTACTACTAAAAAAAGAATCCTAAAAAAGATCATGTTTGTTGACAAAGAATTGTTTCTACAAACCTATCCTAAACCCCCTCAAAAATTATTTTAAAAGCTCAGATGTAGATTTATGAACAAAAAAATATTCATTGAAGTATTAATTCAAATGTCAAAAAATTAGAAAAAACAAAGAAAATGATTAAATTATGTATAGCCATATGGTAGAATATTATACAGCCAACAGTGCACATGCAAGATACAGCGCTTTTCTAGTTAGAGGAAAGAATCCAATTAAAATGTTCCACTGCCAATAAAATATGTTAGCATTCAATGTATAATTTGTTGCTTAATAACTACTTGTTGAATACAAATTCATGATTGACAGCAAATAAGATTAATGAAGCCTAGATGCATTATAAGATTTTAACATATATCTAATTTTGTATTTGTAGATGGAACTGCCTACTTGACAACATCTACTTACATATTTCATAACATCTCAAACTTACTGAGTTCAAAATCAAACCCTAATCCCCTCCCAGTTTTTAACTCTTTCCCTTTCAGGCTCCCCCAGTCTGGCACACCACAGCCTTTTTTGACAGCTTCTTGATGTCTCCATCCCCTCACCCTTCTACAAGTCCATTCAATTCTGTCTTCAAAATAGATCTAAGATCTGTTCATGTCTCTCTGTCTCCTTTGTCACCACTGTATAGCAATGGTCTCTCTCTCCTGGACCAATGCAATAGCTTCATAATAGTTTTCACCTCCCTCCAACTCATTCTCCATCCAATGGAGAATGTGATCATATAAAAATAAAAACTGAGTCAACTCTTGCCCCTACTGAAAACATTTCAATGGCTTTCCGCTGTATTTACATAACATTCAACACCCTTCTATGACCTACATAATAATTGCTAACTTATTATGGGCTAGGGGTCGCTAAGAGTCGGACACGGCTGAGTGACTTCACTTTCACTTTTGACTTTCATGCATTGGAGAAGGAAATGGCAAACCACTCCAGTGTTCTTGCCTGGAGAATCCCAGGGACAGGAGAGCCTGGTGGGCTGCCGTCTATGGGGTCACACAAAGTTGGACACGACTGAAGCGACTTAGCAGCAGCAGCATGGTCTAGACAATTATCCTAAATGTCTTATATTTACTAACTCAAGGAATCTTAACAAAGCCTGTGAAGTAGGTGTTCTCGTAATTTCTAATTTACAGACAAGGCAAATGAGGCACAGAGGTTAAATTTGCCTAAGGGCTCTCAGTAATGGTGGAAACAGAGTTCAACCCCAGGTGGTCTAGACCCTGCTCTTAGCACCACTAGCCAGTTCTTAGCTGTGCTCACGGGGATCCCGTGGTCTGGTCATTAGGCTCCTGGAGACTGACCAACTGTCCTCATATTAATGCATTTGTGCCCTGGCCTGACCCTCCCAGGGACACGGTTTCTACTTCTCTTTAAATAGCTGCTGCTTCTCATCTGTGTAAAAGGGGAATAATAAAATAGATCATGGCACATACTTACAGTGGCATACCATGCAACTAGTTTTAAAATATGAACTAAATGTATATGTACTAATATAGAATTTAGTGCATTTTAGATTGCTAAGTGAAAAAAAGCCAACCTATAGGATAGTATATTAAAATAAAAGAATATGTATAGCATGATATTAATAAATTTGTCTACCTATCAAAGGTCTAAAGGTTCAGACATTAAATTTTTAACTGAGGTTACCTCTGAGGAGTGAGATGGAAAAAAAAAAGAATAAGAAAAAGGACTTTCACTTTCTACATTGTACAGTTCTTCTTTGAATATTTTTATTCCCAGACTACATTAGTAATATGATAATAATTCTAAGGCAAATATATTTTTTATATGTTAATGTCTGATTGCTAAATTTTGTCATCTGGTATTCTAATTTTTGCTACTTTTATCCCTTTCCCAGTTTTCTCTAGGTAGCTAGAAAAGATGCCTAATTTAATTCTTTAATTTTTTTATAGGCTGAGCTTTTTACTGTTCACGATACTCCAAAATGATTGGCTGTTTCACCACAATTATTTACATTATGCAGCCATAGTCATCATTATTAACTAAATGTTTTCCTAATTGCCTCTCAGCTCTAGGCTGGTTCATGAAAATCAGCCTTAACTAAGTCGCCAACTTTTGATTTCCACACTCATGTTTCCAAGCAATGATCAAGTGTTCAGCTACTTTGTTGTTGTTGTTCAGTTGCTCAGTCCTGTCCAATTCTTTGTGACCCCATGGGCTGCAGCACACCAGGCTTCCCTGTCCTTCACCATCTCCTGGAGCTTGCTCAAACTCATGTCCATTCAGTCACTTTATCTGCTATTGGTTCTCTGAGTGTTACTGAGTCCAAGCTCATACTGATCAATGCATGACAGGCCAATAAGTCGAGATACAAAGTGTTGAGGCAAGAAATAGCAACTTTATTCAGAAATCCAGCAGACAGAGAAGATGGCAGACTAGTATCACAAAGAATCATCTTACCCAAATCAGAATTTAGGCTTCTTTTATATGAAAAGGGACATCTTTTTTTTTTTTTTTTTTGGTGTTAGTTCTAGAAGATCTTGTAGGTGTTCACAGAACTGTTCTGCAGCCATGAAATTAAAAGACACATGCTCCTTGGGAAAAAATCTATGACCAACCTAGACAGCATATTAGAAAGCAGACAGTACTTTACCGACAAAGGTCTGTATAGTTAAAGCTATGGTTTTTTTCTAGTAGTCATGTATGGATGTGAGAGTTGGACCATAAAGAAAGCTGAGTCCTGAATATTCATTGGAAGGACTGATGCTGAAGCTGAAGCACCAATACTTTGGCCACCTGATGGGAAGAACTGACTTATTAAAAGACCCTGATGCTGGGAAAGATTGAAGGCAGGAGGAGAAAGGGATGACAGAGGATGAGATGGTTGGATGGCATCACCAACTTGATGGACATGAGTTTGAACAAGCTCTGGGAGTTGGTGATGGACAGGGAAGCCTAGCGTGCTGCAGTCCACGGGGTCACAAAGAGTCAGGCACTACTGAGCAAGTGAACTGAACTGAACTGATACTAAAAGGGAAGGGGGTGTGACTGGTTGTCACAGACTTCCTGGTGCCAACCAGACTCCAGAGAGCATGTGACAATGCTTTGATCTTGTAGCTGTCCATGTAGGTCCTGTCACTATGTTCTTGTACACCTCCAAAAGGACAAATGTTATTTCCTGTACTATAACTTTTTATCTCTGTATGAATGATCTACAACTTTTTATCTTCATGTGAATGAAAAGTGTTAACGGCTCTAAAGGTCAAGCCTGGGAGGCAGAGCCTTGAGAAAGGGCTATCATGTATATTTCAGGCCCCAGGCAACATTCTTTTAAATTAAGGTACATTGTTCTGAGAAATATTTTTCATTAAATTCAATAAATCTGAAAAAAAAGAAAAAAAAAATTAAGGTACAAAGCCAGCATGGCAAAGCACAAGCAACAGAGCACAAAGGTTAGAACTAAGAGAATAAACTCAACATGGACTCAGGTTTGCTATTTTCTGTTACATGAGGACATCACTCCTTTGAGCATCTTGTTTATTCAGTGAAAGGTTTTCCTGACCATCTCTATACCGGGTAATTCTAGTTTAGGATGTATATTCCACTCACACCTTCCTTAAGCCCCAGACTGTTATAACCAGTACTCACTTCGATGTCCTAAATTGAAGTCATCATTCTGCCCCACCTTCCCTCATTTCCCCTTAGTTCATGGTACCATTGTCCTTTCACCTGGTCACCCAAGCCAGAACACAGAAGTTGGTCTAGTTATTCTCTTTCCTTCACTTTCACATCTCTGTAGTATCTTGGGAGACCTCTCCTGAGAACAATTCTGAACCAGTTCAGAGTCCAATTCTGAACCAGTTAGAGTCCAATCACACAGTAATAAGAGTAAGTGCATGCTCAGTTTCACAGTCATGTCCAACTCTTTGCAACCCCATGACTGCCATGTTCTTCTGTTCATGGAATTTTCCAGGCAAGAATACTGGAGTGGGTTACCATTTCCTACTCCAAGTAATATGAATAGAGAAAGTTTAATATAAAAATATATTGGGGGAGAGGGCCTCAGTTCTATAAAGAGATACAATAATTAAATTTGGGGCCAGCCTCTGATTTTCCTGTAGTTCAGTTCAGTCGCTCAGTTGTGTCCAACTCTTTGCCAGGCTTCCCTGTCCATCACCAACTCCTGGAGCTTATTCAAACTCATGTCCATTGAGTTGGTGATGCCATCCAACCAACTCATCCTCTGCCCCTTCTCCTGCTGCCTTCAATCTTTCCTATAAGTGATAGAATAAGCCTCATTTAGAGAGTACACCAAGTGGGAACATTATTTACTCATGTACGAGTGTCTCTATGTGTGTGTATGTGTGTACATATACATACATACATATATATATATATATATCTCCCCTGTTGTTGTTTAGTCACTAAATCATGTCTGACTCTTTTGCAATGCCATGAACTGTAGCCCACCAGTTTCCTCTGTCCAGGGGATTTCCCAGGCAAGAATATTGGAATGGGTTGCTTTTTCCTTCTCCAGGGGATCTTCCCAACCCAGGGATCAAACCCATGTCTCCTGCATTGGCAAGCAGATTTTTTACCACTGAGCCACCAGGGAAGCCCCTATATATCTCCCCTACCAAGGCATAAACTTTTTATGGTCATTTTTCACTATCTTTTTTCCACTGTATCCTCATATTCCCATCATCAAGACCAGTCAGGCCCACCCTTCCAGAGTCTTCTCACCCACTGTTTACTCTTCATTCTTGCTGTCATGAGGGTCCAGTCCTCCTCACCTCATGGGTATATGGAACATAGTACAGGGACCATGTTCCACAAGGCCACTCATTCAACAGCCCGGCACTATGCAAGGTGCTGAAGATACAGACATGAACTGATATATAAACCTTCCAGCTTGATGTCCATGTCTTTGTGAGGACAATCTTTCCTGCTTTCAGCAAGTCAGTTCCCTTCTCAGGAACCTATAACAAATATAACAGCATGTTGTTGCCTACTCAGTAAATTTTAAATTCATACTTTGCTTTCTTTCACTTACTCAACAAATGTTACTGAAGGGTTACTATGTGCCAGTCACTGGTACTATGGCTAAAGTGGGGAAGACAGACATAAAAGCCAAAATCACAGAAATAATTATATAATAATAATTATTATTATTTGGTTTGGGGGCCCATGCAGTATAGCATGCAGAGTCTTAATTCCCCAACCAGAGATCATACCTGTGCCCCCTGCTTGGAGTCTTAGCACTGGACCACCAGGGAAGTCCATAAGTACTATTGCTTAGTTACAATTATTATGAATGATATGAGGGGTGCTTATAAGAGTATATAAACAAGGTATCTAATCTATTCTAAAGCAAGACAAGACCAGAGATCTGAGTTGGAGCCCAGGTTTAGATGTGTGTTGGGAGGAAGGTAGTTGTTAAATGCCCCAGGAAGAGGGAACAGTTCATTCAAAGGTATAGCTTTGATGATACATGGAGTGTGAGAAGCTGTGTGCCTACTGCATAGAAAACAAGAAAAACAGTGGCAGGTAAGGAACAAACCATGCAGAGACTTGCAGATTGTATTAAGGTTTTTGAACTTCTTCTAAAAGTTATGAGAAGCCACTGAAGGTTTCAAAGCATGTGATACCATGGCCTGACTTACATTTTTCTTCCTCTTAACAGTTTATTATGAAAATATTCAGAGTGGAGAGGACTGTACAATGAACACGCATATTGTTGACTTACAAAGATTTTACTATTAACATTTTACTCCTGACTTAAATTTTTAAATTACATCACACAGAAAGGTATGCAGGTGTTAAAAAGGAGGAAATAAATTTAATTTCTTCATCCTAGGAAGAATAGGACACGACTGAGCGACTTCACTTTCACTTTTTACTTTCATGCATTGGAGAAGGAAATGGCAACCCACTCCAGCGTTCTTGCCTGGAGAATCCCAGGGATGGGGAAGCCTGGTGGGCTGCCGTCTATGGGGTCGCACAGAGTCGGACACGACTGAAGTGACTTAGCAACAGCAGCAGCAGCAGGGAGAATAGAAAAAAGTTTAGAAACAGTACAGTCTAGCTGATACAATGATTTGGTGTGGTGCTCAGTTATATCTGACTTTTTGCAACCCAATGGACTGTAGTCAGCCAAGCTCCTCTGTCCATTAAATTTCCCAGGCAAGGATACTGGAGAGGGTTGCCATTTCCTCCTGTAGGAGATCTTCCTGACCCAGGGATCAAACCCATGTCTCTCAAGTCTCCTGCATTGCTGGTGGATTATTTACGGCTGACCACCAGGAGCCTCCCTGATACAGTGATTAGAAATCATTAAATACACAAAAGCACAAGGGATCGTCATAAAGTTCCAAGCACAATTATTGGGAAAAAGTGTATTAGAGTTGTTTTTTCAGGTACATGCTGTATCATTTTAATTTTGAAATGATAAGGTAATATTTTTGAATTTTTTATAACATGATTTTCTCTTATTAAAACTTGAGATATAGTGTTTAAAGAGGTAAAAACTCCACAAAAGGTAACAACTCCACTAAAGTGTCTAAGATAATTTGCACTTCATCAGATAAGTGAGTTGATGAAGCCGACAAATAGTGGTAAGAGGAATGGAGAAAAAAATAGTTAATTTTAAAAATATATGAAAAATAGAGTTAATGAGAAGTGTTAACTAATTAAATGAGGGAAAGAGAGAAGAAAACTTTATCAGAGATGTTTCTAGGGCATATTATTTAAATGGTTATGCTAATTTTTATAAGCCTCTGAAATATCCAGGTAAATATTCCAGTAAGCACCTAGAATTTAAACATGGAACTGTAGGGGGGGTGGGTGTTGAAGTAAATATAGATTTGGAAACCATAATCATATAGGTCCCTGACTTAAACTATGAAAGCAATGAAGTTGACTCTGAAGAGCATGTAAAAAGAGAGGACAATTGTTACCTTGAGTCATCACGAAATCTCTGGATCTCAGGTGCCTTAAGTTCTAATGCTGTTCCAGATGACTATTTTAAATCAAGCAAGAATCAAATTGCCAGTTCTTACAACTCAATGATAAAAAGTAATAGTGGGCAAATTATCTGAATATTTTCCCAAAGAAAATCTACAAATGGCCAATAAACACATGAAAAGATGCTCAACGTTATTCTTAGGAATAGGCAAATCAAAACCACAATAGCATACCACTTCACATCCACTAGGGTATCTGTAATTAAATGGCAGTTCCTTAAAAAGTTAAACAGCATTTCCTTCATGACCCAGCAATTACATTACTAGGTATATTCCCCAAAGAACTGAAAACATGTTCATACAAAAACCTGTATCAGAATGTTCATATTAGCATTATTCATAATAGCTAAAAGGTGAAAATCACCCAGAAGTCTAATTAAAATGTGATACATTTATACAATGGAATATTATTCATCAATAAAAAGGAATGAAATAACTGATGCATGCTACAGGATGGATAAACCTTGAAAACTGAAGCCAGTCACAAAAGACTCCATATTACATGTGATTCCATTTATAGGAAATATTCAGAATATGAAAAACTACAGATAAAGTAGATTTTAAATTCCTTAGAACTAGGAGAATTGGTGGGGGGAAGCTGGAGAGAAGAGGAAACATAACTATTAATGACAGGTTTCTTTTGGGGGAGTGATGAATTGGTCCTAAAACTGTGAATGTTGCACAACTCTGCAAATACAAAAACGACTTGAATTGTACATTTTAAATAAGAGTATTGCATGGTATGTGAATTATATCTCAAGAAAACTGTTTTAAAAAATCAAACGGCCCTTTATATGTGTACCTCACCAGCCGGGTACCACACACACACATCTTTTTTAAGGGAAACAGCAGGCACAGAGAGATGTCTGAACTTCCAAGTTTGAGCTCTTTATCGTGCTGTTGGATGATGGCATAATTAATGTTTACTCCGAGACACCAGTACAGTTATATGTCTAACCAAATCAGTTTTCAAATGTATGTTTAACAGTTCTCCCTTATTAAACCACTGACTTCCTCGGGTTACGGATCGTGCTTGATTTCAGTGCATCAGGATCTGGTAACGTGATTTGCTATTTGACAGATGCTCACATGAATGGATTTCAGGTAAAAATGATCCACAACTGAAGCTACAAAAAACCTAAGTAATGCACGGAACCCTGTATACGAATATCTGCCCTCTGCAACCAAATAAAGACACAATGAATAGAGCGGAAGCAAGAAGGATGGGAGAAAAGGTGGGCATCTCCTCTCTCCATCCCCCACCTTCCACGACAGTTTTCCTGGGAAATTACAGAAAGGAGTCAGGCGTGGAGGGTGACATCACTAACCCCCGCGGCGACCACCACAGAAACGACCCACTGCGCTCAGTTTCCCGCCTCAAAGCACTCGAGACGGGTTTAGCGCGGCGCGAGGGGTGGGGCTTACGTCACATCCGGCTCGGGACGCGCCACAGCTGGAAAGCGAAGGCCTAACGCCGAGGGGCGGAGCCAAGAAAGCGCGCCCTCTGGGAGGGGGTGGGGCCGGGTTAAAGAGCGCCGCGTCACGTCCGGGAGACTTAGAGCCCAAGCGGAGGCGGCGCGGAGCGTTTCGGTTCTCAGCGGCTCAGGAACCGGTGTGTGGTGCGAGGCTGCGGCGGAGCCTCTACACTGAAGGCGCGAGAGGTTGGCAGCTTCGATTGAAGCACATCGAGCGGCGACAGCAGTGGAAGTCATGAGCGACAGCGGCGAGCAGAACTACGGCGAGCGGGTAGGTATCGGTGGTGCAGGGGGCGGCTGTGTGGTCCCAGCTTCTTGCATCTCTTTCCAGGCCCGTCGGCCTCGGGCCGGGAGACTGGGGCGATTTTGCCTCCGAAGTGTGAGACCGGGAGGGGATGCGAGTCAGGTTAAGAAGCCCTGGTAGTATTGTCCTTATCCATGAAGGAGGCCGCCGACGGGTTTAGGTTGTCCGGTACTCGAAACGGCGGTTTTTTCCGTTATCGGGAGGGAAAGATTAAAAATGGCCGCTGCGTCCCCTCGGTGGTGGGGGAGGGGAGCGGTATCGCGTTTCGCCGTTGCTCTCCTGCGAAGCCTCGCCGCAGCCATCTTGGGCTGGCGGGCTGGGCGCGCTGCCAGAGGCACAAAATGGCGGCGGCGCCGCGCGACGGTGTCCAGGCCGCGGGCGGGGGACGGGGGGCGCAAAGAGCAGTGTTCTTCAGGGTTTATGCTCAGCAGTTAGGTTAAGACAGGATCGTTTTGGACCCCGAAAAGATGTGCATCTGAGGTGTTCTTGGCTTCTTTAAAGATGGCAAAGTAGTCTGACGCAGACTTAAGTTCTGGGCCCGTTAGAGGAGATTGCGCGCGAGCTTTGTGTTCGGCCTAAATGGCGTGCTTTTCTTGGATGCCAAAAGGGCTGTTAAACCGCAAATAGTTATCGGTAACCAAGTAGATTACGAGGTCGCCGAGGTTTTCTTGCGGATCGAGTACATCTTTTTTTCCACGGGATGGTGAGGAGAAATTGGCGGGCAACAATTTTTGGCGCCGTTGTTTTCTTTGTTTTGAACCATACCTATTTTGTGAACCACGAACTGTGTTTGTGCGCTTTTTAAAGTTTCCACCCCAAAATGTGGAATTTGGTGAGCACTGGATAAACTGCAGAAATAAAGTTCCCGGGCTGAGAAAAAGCATAATATAAAGCTTGGTCGCGGGTCCGTGAGTACTAAGACGCAGAAATGTCAGTCTTGCCAGAATCTTTATTAGGTAAATCTATTCGAATATTTTTGCAAACTTAAGAAACAAATTCTAGCTGATTTCATTAGGGCGTTTTTGAAAGGAAAGATCTTAGCTCTTGGAATCTTAATTTATGGTGTAACTTTGGGGCCAAATCTGATTGATTTGAACCAATCAGTCCTCGCCTTTCCCTATGCAGATGAATATTGGCTTTTTTATTCTAAAGACGGTTAATTTCCAGTCAGCAGTATGTGTGTGATTATCATTTTAAGCTCTTTGGTGAGAAAGCTTGGATCAAGCTCCCAAGTTGTTAAAAATGTGGGTTATGGTTTCCGCCAGTTGAAAATAACTGTGGAAACTAGGTGTCTGTGTTTGGACTGGAAGGCAAGTGATTTCAGTCTTCAGGTATTAAAACAATTATTGGGTACGTTTTGAGAATAAAAATTGGCTGGTTTTAGTGGAGGAGCTCTCAGTTAAATAAACCTGAGTAAGTTGTGGAAGTTCATGAGAGGTAACAATTGCAGGGGTTGGGTCCCGGTTTGAGACAACTCGAGAGACATTATCGTCCCACTAACCAAGCTTTTGAATTGGTATTTTCTGTTAGTAGAATAGACGTCCTAGTTACCTCACAATGTTGTTACATGTCAACAAACTCTTACGGAGGAAGAGAAAATAATAAAGGTACATGTTACAGATTGATATGTCTTAAGCGTCTTGACTTGGAAGAGATCTCTGACCTTCGACGATGTGGAGTACTTCCACATTGTTTTCTTTGGCCTTTGTTTTGTCTGTAGATTGCTTTCCAGTTGGTTTATTGGAACCTGAAGTGGTTAGACTAGACCTAAAACAAACACTGGGACTCCCAAAGAATGCTTGGCAAAACCATAAAGCTCAATGAAATAGTTTAAATACAGTGCCACAAAAAGCATTAGGTAGCCCAGTCAGGTCTGACTGGCTAAAAACTTCTTTTGGAAGTGCCTGAAAACAGCGGGAAAACTGTTGCGTGCAGGGTAGTGATCTTGTACTTGGCTGCTGTGAATAGCTTATCAAGAGCCTGAAAAATTACTTTGATTCCACTCTAAGCTTTCTGCCATGCGGGAGACCCGGTTCGATCCCTGGGTTGGAAAAATACCCTAAAGAAGGGAATGGCAACCCACCATGGACAGAGTCGTCTGGCAGGCTACAGTCCGTGGGGTTGCAGAGAGTCGGATACGATTGAGCGACTAACACTTTTAAGTTTTCAGACCTTACAAATTATTAGTGTAAATCACTAACACCTACTAATCTAATCAGCCAGTGATAATGTAATATTAAAATCTTATCAGCTGAGGTCACTCATCACCACCACCTCTTCGTGACCCTGCTGCCACTTTAGAAATGTTTTTTTTTCTCCTCTTTTAGTCCAAACCAGACCGGAGTAGAGGAGGTGAAAGCAATAAATCACCTTCAGTTCGGTTGTTCATAGCATGTTTACTTATTGGGTGAATATTGACACTTAGAGATGTGGTTTTTTGTGTTCCTTTGTTTTAAATGTGCAGCTAGGGTGCATTCCTGAATTTTTGTGGTTGGTTGAACACTTTCGGTTACTGCAGACTGTATGTTTTATCGGTGTCGGGATTTTTCATGTCTTGGTTAGAAGATTTAAATTAAAATGTTTCTGGTTAGAGTTGACTTCCCTGATCTGGCCAAACCCACGTTAAAGTAAGATATTACTCATTCGAATTCAAGTTCTTTCCAGTAATTCCCCAAAATTTCTCATGTTTTTTTGGCAGAGAAGTTGGCTAGCACCTTTGGAAAGAAAGAAGAGGTGGTCTTAGATCTGTTACGTCAAGATTTGGGAGAATAAGAACATGATAGGGTCCTGTAGCCAAGTGTAGAGGTGTATGGTAATGGGAAGGGAGGTGATAAATCCTATGGCTTGTGTTCAGTTTAGGGTGTGGTGAAGTTTGGCCTTGGCACCGGTTTGATGCTCTACCCTCATAACTGTAACTTCTTTTTTTTTCTACAATTGGGTCTTTACTTACAGAAACCAGTAATTGAGTGAGGAAGCAGTATTGTAAATATTGTAAATCGTAAAAAAAATTGTAAGTATTGTGAATACTTAAAAGACCAAGTCTTTTTAATTTGTCTTGCTGTCTGTCAAGATTATGATGCATACACTGGTAGAGTGTTGCTTATTTTTGCGAAAGTAATGGGTTTACAATGTAGGAATATTACCCTTAGTCTTCTTTGTAGAGATGAATGGCATTTATATACCATCCCATCAAACTGCCTTTCATACTCTGCAGTTTCTCCTGTTCTGCTTAATCTTGGGGTTGTCTTTTTGAATTTTTAGTAATTTTCAAAGCTGAAACATCTCAGCCTTTTTCTTCCCAAAGGGTTGTAGCCATTGCACCAAGTTCCTTAAATAGAGAATTAATGTTGGGTGGGAGGAAATAGTTTTGTTTCAGTTTGAGTCTGGTAAGGCAACAAGTCTCTTGAAACCAAGTTGAAGAATATTTTTGGTGGTTTTAATTAAGAATGATTTAATATTGTGGTTATGGTCCAGAATTAGAAGGTGGCACTTTCAAACTGAAAATACAAGTGGTTGCAAGGTAAGTACTGGTTTTGTCGAGATTGAACAAGAAATCAGATGATGAAAGATAATGTTAAATGGAATTTGCTTTGTACAGCCTTGTCCATTCTTTATCTCCAATAAAATCCCAAACCTAAATGATAAACATTAGTACTTTCATAGTTTTTTTTTACATTTTTTTTTATATTTCGCCCAAGAGGACAGGGCTACAGCTGTGTATATCTTTTGAGCCTTAGCATGTGTATTATATTTATCTTTTTTTTTAACACATAATTTCTTTATTTTCTCATAAAATATAGTGATGAGGTGGTGGTTGAAGTTGGGTAATTTTAAGTGTTTTGCTTTTTTGAGGGGTGTGGGTCACACAGAACAGAATTAGGTATTGTCATTTAGTCTTGTTTTTAAGTGGGGGAGGAATTCTTCATTACAGAAAATTACTTTTCAGATTCTCAAAAATCTTTGCTTTGAATTGGGTTTTGGAGGTTATATTCTGATTTTTATCAACACAATTGCTGAATATGACAGCTTGGATGAGGACCCCTCCTTTTTTTTTTTTTGCAATGATTTTTGTGCTGAGATAATAGACTTAAAAGTAGTAATAAAACATACTTGGCATTTCTGCTGGAAAGTACTGAACATTTATGAATGTAAATTCAGAGCCTACTGTTTTTGCAAGCAATCTTTTAAAAGCATGGGGTTAGAGCTGATTTAGGCTTGTCATGATAGGTTTTTTAAGAACATATTCTCAGTCTTTGAGGATTTTTCTATCCAAACTTCTGGAGAGTTTAGCTGCAGAAAGAAAATAGTCCTTAATGTTGATATGAGCATTGATTTTTTTTTTTATATCATAATCATGAGTTTTCCTTAGGCCATCCCAGTTATTAAAATACTATCTAGTCACCCTAATGAGTTTGCACTTATTAATGTTGCATAAATTCCAGTTATAACCACTAGAATGATTTTAACAACAATTGTGTTGGTGGTGAGACAAATTTCTGCTTATTTCTAAGTAGGACCTCTTAATATGTGTTTAACGTTAGCCCAGTAGTTGGTCTTCTGGTTTTATTGACTGGCCACCTCAACTTAGCTGAGTTTGAAGAAATCTAATGCTTGTATTATCTAGCAACTTATTTTGTTCTTCAAATATAAAGAAGATTGGGAAGGGGTAGTAAAATAACAGCAGGAAGGCATTCATATTGAAAAATTGTCATATCTAGAGCTTTGGCCTCTATTCAGCATTTTCTGAACCTAAGCCCTGTATATATATTTAGTTTAGGAGGCCTTAAAGGAAACCTGCTTGGGCATTCTGATTCCACGATTACAATTGTGCTGCCAGTAAGCATTTCCCATTATATTTTAGTGATGGATATTAAGAGAAAACAATTCCTGTGACTCCCTTAAGTAAAAAGCTTAAAAAAAATTTTTTTTTCTGGATTAAATAAGCAATAATTGACTTTGAAAAACTAGACTGAAGATTATGCTTACCCTTTTAGAAAAGACATCATAACACTTCCGTCACAGCCATGCATGGTTGTCTATGTGATCAGATAGGTATAAAGGACTTCTCTCTCTCTCTTTTTTTTTTTTTTCTTTTCCTAAGGAAGGTTTTGTTTTCAGGAAAAAACTAGGAGAGGAAGTTGACAGTGAAGGATCATAAAGTGTGAAGTACAAGAAAACTAGGATGTTTCAGTAGAGCGGTATTTTGTTTAGGATGTTCAATAGACACTTCAACTTATTGATCTTTTAAGTGATATTGAGTCGTCTTAATAATTTCAGGAGGTGAGCTGCAGTTTTATCCACAACATTGCCACCTTTAAAAGTAGGGTTGCTCCTTTAGACTGCAGAAGATTTTAATAATCATTGGGGGGCTGGATTTACCAAAAATTCTTCGAAAACACTGCAGTTGGATTCAAGTTTGCTCTGCTTTCTTCACAGCTCCTTGCATACAGTAGTTGGTTGACTTGATTTGGTCTTTTTATGCTTTAGTTTTAAGTTAGTAAGTTGGGCCATTCATATTATAAAATCTCACTAGGGCAGCTTTCTAGGGGTGGGTTAAACTATTCCAGATTTTCAAATTCCCTGACATTGTTTTTCTACAGGCTACTTTTTCAGTTAAGAAGTGTGACATTAAATACATATCTTGACCTTAGGCACAGTTTGTAGACCTCTTCAACCCTGAGCCTTGTCATCAGTGTGCAAATGAATTGTCCGTGCTTTTCCTTTCTTGCACTTTTGTATTAATGTGTCATTTTTTGACTAGAGATGTGCTTTTGACACTTAACATACTTTTTATTGATGAATACAATAAGTAAGAAGTGTGAAATGTAATTACAGTTCTTAATGTTAGATGAACAGTAAATGTTCAGTTGCGCACTTCACATTTCAGCTTAAGCATGATAAATCTACATGGAGTACACAAATGAGATTGAGTATATTTTAGAACCAGCAGGAAACTAGTTTCAGATTTTTGAGCTGCATATTTTAGTTTTTCTAAAAAATCCAAAGCAAGAGGGATTTTTTTTCTAGTTTCAGTTTTGGCACTGGCTTTTATCCTGGAGTTTTAAAATATTCTTCATCCTGTTCTTTTTCTATTAAGGTTAATGTTGAAGAAGGAAAATGCGGAAGTCGTCATTTGACAAGTTTTATAAATGAGTATTTGAAGCTCAGGAATAAGTGAAGCTGAAATTTGAAAAAATAAAAGAAAGAATGCATGCTAATTATCAGACCAGAAGTCCCACTTGTAGAATATTGAGCAATTTGTGTGAAGTGGGGAAGATGAAAGAAGTCAGAATTTGAAACGGAAGAATGAAGAAAAGAAATAAAAATGAAGTTAAGATAAGAAGTAATCTGGAATCAGAAAGCACTACGCTAAGTAATTACTAGTCTGTTTATGTGTCCCTGTATATTTTGCTAAACATGCATGCATTATTTGTTTAATAGAAGAAATATATACAGGGTAAAGAAGTGCCTTCCAGGGGAAACGTTTAAATTAGGTAATTCTAATTTTAACTTCTTAGTGAACTGACTGAAATGCAACTTTAAAAAAAATAACCCTTTGTAGTCAAATAGGAGGCAGGAATGAGCTCTCCGATTTGGGTAACAGCCGGCTTCATGTTGTCTCCTGGATTTTTCATCTCTGACATTGCTGGTCCTGGGGCGTGAGTACTTCCAGAATTGAAGTGTAGGTGGTCTAGGCCACCCTCTCTGGACTCAATGTACTGACCCCTATCCTTCAGTACAGATCAGTATAAGGAGAATGTTGTAAGTTTGTCAAAGTTTTCCTGAAGAATGTTACCAGGATGGTTATAGAACCGAACCCCCAAAATCCATTGGACAGGATCCTTCCTTTTGGGATTTATGAAAAAATGAATTTCTTTTTAGATGGCAATAGTGGAAAACTGACCATTTAGGCCCTAACTTTAAGATGCATGTGTGCTAAATTCAAAAGATGATTATTCTTTGTTTAATGCTTATTCCAGCTGAATGACTGGGGTTACTGCTAAAAAGTTGTAGGGGCTTCCCTTAGAATGAGACAGGTCATATAAGTGAACAGGATACCTAACTCAACAGTGGCAGTAACAGTAAGTGCCTTATTCCCTTTTCTCAATTTCTGCTATTAACTGTTAAACTGGTGTGAGAGATAACAGATCATAAAGTAGCTTTGTTTCTGGTTCTCTACTCTTACCACTTACTGGAAAAATAGACCCAAAAGTTCTGTCATTTCCCTTTCTGTATGCTTGTTTTAACTGAACAGAAGAGTCAAATGATTGGTGCAGTGTTGTTACTTTCAATTGGATGGGGAAAGTTCATGTGTCAAAATAATACCCAGTAGTAGGCAACCAACAGATAGCTTCTACTCTATCGGGAAAACTAAGGCTATCACTTCTCCCTGAAATTAAGATAGCCTAAACTTGAGAGTTTTTGAACCTCATAACTCTTGGGGCAGTGTCTTAAATGACTTTTTAGAGGGATTCATTTTCTAATACTTCAGGGCCTATTTGTGTCAAATTTGTGCTGTTTCAGTTCTGTATCTTGCAAGCAGAAGATTACACCCATTTATAGTTTCCTTCATTTGTCCTGATAATTATTTTGTAGAACTTGCCACGTATAAACTTAATAACATTACATTGGTAGTGTTAGTTTTGCATTCTGATTAGGCTGAGGCAAGTGATGTGAACGGATGTTGTATTTTTATTCAAGCTCATTGATTGTTTATCAGGAGACCTGAAAAGTCCTTGGGGTCTGAAAGAGAAAGTATCTGTTAGTCATGTAAGGGGAAGAAGCAGTTTGGAGTTTGTTTATATGGCAAAATCTGGAAAGGTGTAAAGCAAAAGTAAACATTGATGCTAGTGGACCATCTCATCCATTCAGATTTCTGCCTCCCTTTGGCCAAAGCATCTTTGAGTCTGAGAGTGCCTCTCTCCACCTCCTGCCTGGGTAGTAGCCAGAAACAGACCTCTTGTCCTGGGGCAAGCATAAGATACATGCCCTCAGGACGGCTAATAAATGACAGGGTGGGGAGGTGGGGGCAGAGAAGGTGACAGAAAACAGGGTTTCAGGAAAATGACTGTTGAAAAAACCAGATAAATAAGCATAAAACTTGAAATTAAGTCAGTGAGACTTAAATAAGCATCACAAATATGTATGGTGTTTTTTAAGAAATGCAGATGCCCAACTCCAGACCTACTAAAATAAGCTCTAGTTGGGGATCTATTTTTAAATGCTCAGTAGACTTAATATATATCTGTAAGAGCCTTTGTTGAAGATCTAGTTTTTAAAATATGTGAGAAACCTAGCAATTGGATGGTTATTCCTACTTTCATCTCTTTCAAAAAGTTTTTTTAAGATTCTGTCATTCTCAGAGTAGGGAGATACTGGCTGGTATTTTGTTGGAAGGCTGAGTTTGTTTCTCCCTGATGTGTTCCCTGTTGATTAGTACATGACTAAGATTCAGTTTGTAAGAACTTGATTCCCTGTGTGGTTTTCAGGGAATTTTTGCTTGTGTTGTTCATGCTAACTTTACATTTATGATCCTTTCCCTTGAGGTATTGGTAGGGTTTTAATGTGTTAGCATTGAAGTGTTTTGTGAGCCCTGAAAGTGGTCTTTGAATTTTTTGTGTGTTTAGGGGCTTTTCTAGCTGATTTTACAGATGTAACCATGGACCAAGGTTTAAAGCTAACGTTATGCTTTTAGATTTGGCCTTCTAGAAAGGCTAAATATCCTTGCATATATTTCCAAACCAGTTAATAGCCAACATAATTGCAAAAGGGTTTATTTAACTTTAAGACTATTTCTGATACGAAAGGTAGGCAGTAGAGACAGTGTTTCTGTGTTAGCCTAACAACTGTCAGTACAGAAGACTTAGTGTTCCAGTGGTTTCTCCTATTACTGGTCTGAGAAATGATTGTTCATAAAATACATCTGCATATAGCCAATTAGTTTTAGAGGTTGAGTGAAAAGTCTTATAATTTCACAAATACTGCTATTTTTGACCCTTGATCTGCTAGAAAACTCATTAAAGTTTATTCTGAGGCTATAAGGACTTTCTTTTCCTTCTTGGTGAACAGATTGGTAAAGCACCTCAGCTTAGAATAAGGCTTTTCTGTTTTAGTGAAGCAAGAGGCTTAAAAGAGGATCTTGACTTTCTACTCCCCCCTCCCCCAGATCCCTAGACGAACTGATTTCTGTTAACTGTAGTTATTTTATTGGTAATCTTTTAACTCTTACTCTGAGGCACCCATATTCTCCCCCTGCTAGAGCACATTGCTTTCTTTTGTTTCCACTAAAGGTCATAATCTTTCCATAAAGTCATCTTTCTAGCATTGGAATAAACAAAGGTGTTAGAGTCCCTCTTTCTACCTTATCTTCTAGATTAGCTTTTGCCTGTTGAATAATTGCAGAAACTGCATCCCCAATTTGAGAACCTCTTTATCCCAGAAGAAGAGAATTGTGCTTTTAAATGTCCAGGATATTTGCCAGAGAAAGTCAAGGGATTGTTAGTTGGGGTCCTCAAAGCAAAGCCATAGTGCTTTCATCATTCCTTGATGATAAAAGTAGCTATTTACACTAATAATTAGGGGTGTCATCTTCTACTTTGACTCTCTTTATTAACTCATGGCAGGAAGGGAGAGTAGCCATGTTTCATGCCAGTTTATACCATGTGACTTTGAAATTTAGTCATTTGGGGTATAGAGACCAGAATTCATTTTGCCCACTGAGTTAACTTTAAGCCTGTTTCTTCTGTATTGCATGTAAGTTTTGTCCTTAAGCATCATAGGAAAGATCTTCCAAATTTTCTCCACTGTTCTCTTAAGTCACAGAATGTATTCCAAAATGTTCTGGGCTGTGATTTAGATGAATTTTCTACCTTTATCTTTTTAAGAATGGCTGGAGTGTTTATTCTGAAAGTCTGCCACACAGGGAGGTAGGTCTCTTGTGATAAAGTTTTATGCCACTTCAACATTGGTTACTTAACTGTAATGTTGATTCCTTTTGAGTCTAGCCGTTTTTATTCTGTGTTGGGCAGGAAGATTCATGAGATTAATGCTTTTAAATTTGATGAAGGTGGATAACCTGAAATGTTGTTTTGTTTGATGATATCTTGGTTAGCTGTCAGACTGAGTTAATTGTTGTCTTTTCCACCATTTCTATTTTGGTGTCTTGGCAGAACATTCCTTTAGCTTTTTTCTCTAATTATATGTCTTTGGTTCACCAAACTAGTTATCCTGTTTACCCATTTCTTTGCTAGTTCCTTTTAGAGATTTTGTTTTTGTACAGCCTACCTACCAGCTAGTCACAGTTAGGATAGGAGAAAACTTAAGTATAAAGTATGCATCTAGATTTTTTTACATACAGTTGCTGAACTTCCCTTCCTGAACCTAGATTAGGAGCTTGTAATCTAAACTGTTTCAGTTTTAATATGTCCTTTTTGTATGTAACTTTTCTAACTGCTTATTCGCAGTTTCCCATCGATTGGCCCTGGCTCATCTACACTTAGCTGAGGAAAATCTCTGGTACTCTCTTAATTCTTACCTCTGCAGTTCATTCACTGTCTTTCGACTGTAGCTTCATCTGGTTGCTTTGAGATCTGTAAGGGCTTCGTACATAGTTGGATGGACAGGGTCTACAGATCTAGTCTCCTTCAAGCTGCTCCTTGTTCTCTAGGTTTCTGTCTTCCTCTGTGACTTGAAACAGTACTGTCCTTGTCTCTTTTCTCCACTCAGCAATAAATAAAAGTTGAAAATAAAGTAAATTTTACAAATTTCATAGGGTTTTTTTTTTTTTTTAATTGATGGCAGTTTGACTGAAATAATAGGTATGAGGTATAGGTGTCATAGTTAATAAGGTTCTTTCTCACCCTAGTCTTTACGGAGTAACATTCCCAAAACAATCCTTGGGCAGTTTCCTTAACTGCTTGGCTTTGGCACCCATTTCTGAAGAGAGTGGGGTCAGTTAACTCTTATCCCTGCTCCCCAAGAAAGGTGGAAGTTCAAGTTAATTGGCTTATGTCAATTGGAGCAACGTAACTATTACACCAGGTATATTCAGTTCTGCCCTTACCTATGTTTTCTTATCTTGGAAGGGGATTGCTTTCCCTCACCATTTATCTCACCACAGCTTATTTGTTTTTAAAGTTGCCCAGAAAGTATACAAATTAAACTTTTGACATCTACGTGTAGGAATCCCGTTCTGCTTCCAGAAGTGGAAGTGCTCATGGATCTGGGAAATCTGCAAGGCATACCCCTGCAAGGTCTCGCTCCAAGGAAGATTCCAGGCGTTCCAGATCAAAGTCCAGGTCCAGATCTGAATCTAGGTAAGAAAGACTGTCTTGGGATTTTCTTGTTACTCTTAGCTTTCAAACTGGTGTGTGCTTTTGTAAACTAGGAAGATAGAGAGGGTTAGATCATTTGTTGGCTTATTTAATATTGGTACTAGAAATGAACTTAATTGTTAAGTTCTAGGAGATAGAAGACTAAGTGGCTAAGAGCCTGGGCTTTTGGTGTTAGGGTTCATATCTTTGTTTTTTTCTGGCTTGGGCAGATTACTTAACCTTTTCAATCTTAACTTCCTTATCTATAAAAGATGAATTAGCAATAGTACCAGTTCTTCAGAATTGTTGTGAGGATTCACTGAGTTTACGTGAACTGCTTATTAGTATGGCAGAAAAAGACTGCAGAGCATTGGCTTTTAGTAACTGCAATTCTTGATAAATAGGTGTAGTCTAGTATGACAAATGTACTATAAAAAATCCTTAACACAGCACTTTTTTTTTTTTTTTTTTTAATGTTCAAGTGTAGGCTATACATCCTGGTTTGCCCAGGTCAGCCCCAGCTTGATGCCTACTGTCAGGCATAATTAACAGTGCCCCTTTTCTCTCTCACACTGTATTCTTCCTGGGTTAGATGACAGTTCATATGATCACTGTAGTTAAGAGCAACTGGTTGATTTTAAAACACTGCTGGAGAATACTGCTTGTAATGATGATGTTATCATAAGTCAATAATGGGCATAATGGAAGAAGCTTAAAAATGAAGGATGGTATTGTGAATGGTAAAGGTGGGCACAGATCAGGCTAGTATGGAATGTTGCATGTTTTATGATTTTTAATAGATACTGTGTTGTTTAATCTCTTAATTATTTAAGATATGATGGAAGGGAGCTTTAGTTAGTGATGGTTTTGGAACTCTTCCTAGCACAGAAATGACAATATACAAAAGAAAAGTATTGATCCCACTGTATACCTGGATTGTGTGTTTTACCTTTTGAAGCTTAACTTTAGAATAAATTATTGAAAGAATTAAAAGCCATATCCTGCTGTCAGCTATTCAGTCATAACCTTGAAGCCTTTGTCTTTCAGGTCTAGATCCAGAAGAAGTTCTCGGAGGCATTACACAAGGTCACGATCTCGGTCCCGGTCCCATAGAAGATCTCGTAGCAGATCTTACAGCAGAGATTATCGAAGACGGCATAGCCACAGTCATTCTCCCATGTCTACTCGCCGGCGTCATGTTGGGAATCGGGTAAGATGTAAACAATTGTTTCTGAAGCAGTGGACACTGTATGAAGCCACTTTATAATTAACGTATAATATATTCCCCCGTTTCTGGTGTTTTGTTCTGTAATAATTTAAAACTGACAACTTTTGATGGTGGAGCTTTAGCATGATTTCTCTCTAGAGCCTTTTCAGTGTTGGGAGATTTTTTTTCTTTTTAAAAGATATTTCCCACATATGGTCTACATTTGAGCTGTTGATCACATTTAAGATACTGTCACATTAACAGCACATCAAATAAATTCTCTGCATTACGGTTAATATAGTTAGATCATATATCTATGTTCCATACTATTGTTCAAGTTTTCTGGGTTTAATATGCTTTAAAATACACTATGATTTTCCCATTTAGTTTTAAGCAAGTTTTTTTTCTAGTTTTGAAGCTTTGCTTGTCTTCCATGAGAAGTTACAAATGAGATGCATTTAGTGTGTTCCTATTGTGGGTTTATTGAATAATATACAAGTAGACCTATAGGGAGTGTATGTTTTTGAAAGTGGGGTGGAATTTAACTAAAATGTATGTGCGAAGTAGTGAAACCTTTAAGCAAACTCACGGCAACTGGGATGTCAGCAACATTTAGTTTCGTATCCTTATTACAATAGTTGACGCTGCTTAATATCTGGTTTTAAAAAGTTTGGTATTCGTCTGTGGTTTCACTAGTACGTATGTTTGAACATTTATGATTTTTCTATAGAAATGAAGCTGAATGTACTTCTGTATCTCTTTGGCAGTTTAGAGCCTCCTATTGTGTGAATGGTATATCTTAGTTCACCATTTTGAAGTTTTACCTCTCCTCTTGCCCCGCCTTATAGAGACAGTAGTTCTCTGCATACATGCTTGTGGTGCTAATGTAACATTACTTTTAAAATACTTTTATTTCATTGTTATCTTTTCATATTAGTGACAGTTCTTTGGGGGGGGAATTGATATGTGATGCTTTTTAAAAGTTTTTTTTATTATCTGTTTTTCTGTTTCTAGGCAAATCCTGATCCCAACTGTTGTCTTGGAGTATTTGGATTGAGCTTGTACACTACAGAAAGAGATCTAAGAGAAGTGTTCTCTAAATATGGCCCAATTGCTGATGTATCTATTGTATATGACCAGCAATCTAGACGTTCAAGAGGATTTGCCTTTGTATACTTTGAAAATGTAGATGATGCCAAGGAAGTAAGTAAAAGTCTTGTACCTTTGTGTAAAAAAAAGTATATGCACACGCTTTCACTTTTACACACACACATACAGAGTCTTTAATTATTCTTCCTTGGATGACTTTGGCTTTAGTAAGTCGATCAGTCGTGTCAGACTCTTTGCAATCCCATGGACTATGCAGTCCATGAAATTCTCCAGGCCAGAATATTGAAGTGAGTAGCTGTTCCCTTCTCGAGGGGACCCAGGAATCGAACTGGGGTCTCTTGCATTGCAGATGGGTTCTTGACCAGCTAGAGAGCTACCAGGGAAGCCTTTTTAGTATCTATATATAGCTTGATCTGAATGAAGTGCATAATTGAAACTTAAAAAGCTTTTAATGTGGAAATTTCAAAGATTTGTAGCATAACAGCAAAGTGACAGTTGGGTTCTAAATTCCAACTCAGTCTCTTCCACCATTTTATTTGAAGTAAATTCAAACATAGTCAACTGTTTCTAGATGTGTGCCTAGATACAGATAATTTTAAAATAGAAGAATATTAATAGTCCAGTTTGAAATATATAATGAGTGTTTACATCAGATTACTTTCTAAAATGAAAGAAAATATTAAAAAGTGATAAAAGCTACGACTCAGGAGAAAGGAACTGGTTTTGATTGTATACTGGCAAGTGATTTTATGTTTTGGATGTTGAGGTAAAACATAGGAAGTAACTTTTTTTTTGGCCTTGAGGCTTATGGGATCTTGGGTTCCCAACCAGGGATTGAACCTGGGCCATGGCAGTGAAAGCACCAAGTCCTAAATATTGGACCTCCCAGGACTGCCCTAAAATTTTTTTTTACGGAGACTAAAGTAAAAATTCAATGTGTGACTCCTGGCCCATTTAAGAAATTTGAACTTCAGATACATGGGGGTGATAGCTAAAGTCATCTCCAAGGACAGTATAAGGAGGGGAGAAACTTAATGACAAGCCATCTGAGGTTAATACTGAGATTAATAATTTTGAGCTCTAAATAAAATTAAATGAATAGAGTAAGCCCATCTGCTAAAGGAAGAGTTAAAAGCTGAATGCAAGTGGTTATAATTTAAGAGATTTAAGGAATGCTTTAAGATGTCATTCAACTTCATTTTGGTAATAATTGATGTGGAAAATGTTAAGGTTACTTATGGGATCGGCTTCTTCGTTTCTCTACTTTTTGTGTGTGTGTTCTACAGAACCACAGTTCCCTTTCTGAAAGACGGTAATGCCAGAAACTGCCTTGAGGCTTAAAACAATCAAACTAGAAAATAGCATAATTGGAATTAGAAATCTAAATTCTATTTAGATAGAGAGGCGTTTCTTTAAATTGTGAATAAATGACTATGTCTTTGGGATGGGGTATTTTTTTTTCTTAGGTACAGTATATTTTCATTTTAATGTTTGAAACTGTATGTAATTCAAGCTTTCATCCTAGCTCTTCGCTTCCATAGCAGGGGTCCTCCAATTTGTGTAAAGGATTAGACAGTAAATATTTTGGGCTTTGGGAGCCATAAGAGCTCAATGACAGCTTTTCAACCCTGCCACTGTAATGTAAAAGCCATATAAAAGGCAAATTAATGAGTGGGGCTTTGTTTCAGTCATGGTCACTTATTTTTGAATTTCATTTCTGATGAAATACTACTTTGATCCCCCCCCACACACACCTGTTCATATTCTTAGCTCGTGGGTCATAGTTTGCCAACTGTGTACTATTTTATAGACCTACAGGTGCTGTCAAATCTATAGTTGGTACAGTAATTTAAAATATATCATGGCTTAAGTTGGTGCTCATGGGTGGTTTTTTTTTTTAATGAACTTTTCTAGGCTATCTTTTGTAAGTAAAGATTTGATAGGCAGAAAAACTCAGTAATAAACTGTCAGATACAATGCTCTGGCCTAACGGAAACATCTAGTTGGGTTTTATTTATAGATAATTAATTTGGGGCTTTGTTCATGATGTATATAACAACTCACATTTTTTTGAAGGCAAAAGAGCGTGCCAATGGAATGGAGCTTGATGGACGTAGGATCAGAGTTGACTTCTCCATAACGAAAAGACCACATACGCCAACACCAGGAATTTACATGGGGAGACCTACCTAGTAAGTTTGTTTTCAAGGTTCTCAAAATAAAGAAATGCCATATATTTGACATTGCTGGGTAATTAAATGATTCTCACCAGACCAGTTTTCCCACGCTGTTAACTATTAAGTATTAATGTAGGTAAAACCAAGTTTGTATAAATCTTATTCACAGTGGCAGCTCACGCCGTCGAGATTACTATGACAGAGGATATGATCGAGGCTATGATGATCGGGACTATTACAGCAGATCGTACAGGTATGTTAACCAAAATAAAATGTTTTAAGTTGTTGAAAGACAAATCAGCTCTTATGGTGCAGTTGCAACATAAAGCAGCACTGTTTTAGCCTTTGATAAAGGTATTTACCAATAAATTGGAGATACAGAGATTAAACTGGATTTTTTTTTTTTTTTTTTGCTTCAACTCAAGTCATGCGTGCTAAGATGCTTCAGTTGTTTCCAACTCTTTGCAACCCTATGGACTGTAGCCTGCCAGGCTCCTCTGTCCTTGGGATTCTCCAGGCAAGAATACTGGAGTAGGTTGCCATGCACTCCTCTGGGGGGCAACTCACAGCATGTGGATCTTAAATTGCCCAACTAGGAACCAAACCTGTGCCCCCTACAGTGGAGTATTAAACCAGTAGACCACCAGGGAAATCTCTGGATTTTATGGTTATACTTTTTTTTTTTTTTGGTATGTGTATTTTTAAAAGTACCAAATTGTAAACCAATGGGACAATAAAATTATAGACCCCCCCTTTTTGTTTTTTAAAGTGAGTTTCATGAACTGATTTTGAATATCATTGCTTTATAAAGCAATTTTTTTGTAGCTAAGAAATTGTGTTGAAGAGCAGGGCAAATTGATTCTTGGAAAAATCTAAAGAAATAATTATTTAAGGATTAGTTTGCCATAACAATGGTAAGATATTTATTATTAATACTAACAATATTGAACATTTTTCGGGGGTTGATCGGGAAATGCTCATGATAGTAGGAATACTTTGGAAAGTAAAAATGAAGTAAAGTTCTCTATTTAAGCAACAGCTGCTAATTTAGATCTTGCATTGTTTGTCAAAATGTAAATTGTGTAGTAAATATTGACCATAACAGTTAATCTTTGATACCCTATTTTGGTGTGGTAGTGAGCTGTTGTCTTTTTTTGCACACTATTCTGTAATTTTTAGAAAGTTGACAGTCCTGACATTTAGCACTGACAAACTTTCGTAAGTCGCATTTCTGTACTGACATGTTGGGGATTCTATTTGTGGAGGCTGCAAAGATTAGTCTTAAGAGTACTTAATATGATACTCATTTTAACCACCAGGGAGAGCTCTATGTCAGTTTGTAAAGGGGTGGTAAAAGCAACTCTTTATTGCTTAAAGGAAACTAGCTTTCACTTCTGTTTTAATTTTATTGTATGAATTGTGCATTTTTAAAACTATTTATAATGTTTGTTTTCTGCCTTCACAGAGGTGGAGGAGGAGGGGGAGGAGGATGGAGAGCTGCTCAAGACAGGGATCAGATATACAGGTACAGGAAAAGATTTCTGTTTAACATTGGTTCTGCACTATATGAAAGTTCGCACAAGAGACTCTGGTAATTCTCAACGTTAAATGTATGCACTGGCCAGGGAAAGGTTTAAATCTGTACAATAGTAGAATGGCTCACATAAAGATATTTATTATTCATATTTTGATAAATTATAAATGGCATTCACAAAATTTTATAAATGAGAAATTTATAAAACTGTAACTGAAGTTAAATGACAATGTACATGGCTTAATTTGTGTTTATAGAGATTGGGCTTGTACTTGCTATCACTCAGTGGTACCATTTTATACCTTAATATGAGGGGTGATGGCATAAACTAAGACTCCATAATATTTTAATCTTATTTATCCTTAATGGTTTTATTAGCTTGTTGTAAGCATTTCAGAATAAGCAAGTAATTATTCAAGTTTATCTTAAAACTAAATCACTGAAGCACTATGAATGAAATTTTGGCTGTTCATTCATAGGGTGTGGTTAAAATTAGTGGTAATGATTTTTTTCTTCTCTAGCCCAGCTTAAATTTGTTAGATATAATGTTAACTAGCAGATGATCAGATTCAACCTCTTTGATAGTTAGGGGGGTTTGGTACTGGGCCTGATAATGTGCTTCATTCTCAGGACTAAAACAGACCTTACTACTGCAGTGTTTTTCAAGGTCAGCTGAGGATCTTTTAGTTTTGGAAACTGATAAAGGGATCAGTCACTTTAATCTGTGATCTATGGAGTCTTAGATGGTCTTGATATTTTTTAACAGAAGACGGTCACCTTCTCCCTACTATAGTCGTGGAGGATACAGATCGCGTTCCAGATCTCGATCATACTCACCTCGTAAGTTTTTATTTTGATATAATTTTGTTACAATAGTGTGACTTGCTATGACTTATATGGAAACCACAGCAGATAACGGGTTGATTCAATTAGTATTTCCTCAATTTTTCTGTAGGGTTCAAGGAAGTATATGAAAACAACCCTTGGATCTTAACTCTTGTTGCTAATTAAAATAGTACATTAGTACTGTTTGTACAATAGTACGTTCTGTCACCATTTGTGTGGCTTTTTTTTTTTTTTTTAAGGAATTCTTAAAATTTTTTTTACAGCTTAGAAACATTTTTGAGTCACTTAAACCTTAGCTTTCAGATTGAGTTAGATAAACTCCCAGCTATTTCTGTTTAACATTGCTTCTGCACTGTGTGAAGGTTTTCACAAGAATCTGGTACATAGGAATTTCCTGATGACAGAAAAGTTTAAAATTCTCAACGTTAAATGTATGCACTTGAGTATTGAAGTGTATTTATTTCCTTTTTTTCTAGGTCGCTATTAAAGCATGAAGTTGAAGACTTTCTGAAACCTGCCCTAGAGTTGGGATATTGTTTGTGGACAATATTTTTTATTGTCTCCTGTTTAAAAAGTGAACAGTGCCTAGTGAAGTTAGGTGACTTTTACACCTTTTATGATGACTACTTTTGGTGGAGTTGAAATGCTGTTTTCATTCTGCATTTGTGTAGTTCGGTGCTTTGTTCAAAGTTAAGTGTTTTCAGAAAAGTATGTTTTGCATGTATTTTTTTACAGTCTAAAATTTTGACTGCTGAGAAGTTTCTATTGTACAGAACTTCATTTAAATGGTTTTTCTACTGAATCCAGGGTATTCTGAAGATCGAAGCCTGTGTGTAAAATGCTACCAAATGGCAAAAAGCAACAATAAAGTTTGGTTTTTACTTTTTTTCCTAACATATCAATGCTTAGCAGAACTGTTCAGATTAGATTGTCAGTAGTAAATTAAAGACAAAAATGCCCGTTTTCCTCGAGTCCATCAAACATACCATACTTAATATACCTGCAGTTAAGTGATAAAAATTACGCTCTGTAACTCTATACTGCTAGTGTTAAAAACTAAAGATCTTTCAATACAGCAAATGCTTAATGCTTATATAAATGTGAATTTGTCAGCGTTTATGTAATCTGTATTATATATAGCAGGGAATAAGATGAGTTACACAATGTATGCCTTAAAAAGGCTATTTCTTAAAGCTGTTAGAAGGGGATAATGGTATTTCAATTAGTTATCAGCAAGTGACAATACATTCCACCACAAATGTACTCTTGTTCTTCTAGCTTTTAAGACTATATGGAAAAACTGGGTGCTTCAGAGTTTTGAGAAAAAAGAAGGGAACACTATACCTGTGTTGTGGATGATCTGAAGACTTTGCCTGTTCATTTTTTAAATATTACTTTCAGGTCCTTTGCTTACCAAAGGAGGCCCAATTTCACTCAAATGTTTTGAGAACTGTGTTTAAATAAACGCAAATGAAAAGAGTAAAAAGGCTGGTAAAGCTCAGTTTATAGAGATTTTGTTTTAACCTTGCTGCATACAGTTCTTTTATAGTTTTTAGTCCCTTATACAGTATTCCTTGGACTGAAATGTATTCTGTTGAAATTGTTTTAAATAGGTAAATTTTGTATTCCTGGAAAATACATTTAAAGTAAGTAACCAGGTCTTGGAATGAACATCTCTACTTGGGGATGGTATTATATTAAAATATTCGCCACACTTGCCCTGAAGTTGCCTGAAATGAACATTTTTCTAGGATATTTTCATGGTCAGTTCTAGGCAAGTAAATAAGTTTGTTAGCCTGCTAACCCTTCTGTTATTACTTACATACAAATACTCTGTCCCGTGTACTTGAAGGGCATGGCAACCCAGTCCAGTATTCTTGCCTGGAGAATCCCATGTACAAAGAAGCTTGGAAGACGACAGTCCATGGGGCAGCAAAGAGTCTAGACAGGACTGAAGTGACTAAGCACAATATGCTTAGGCTGCATCAATCATGTGTAGTAATTTACCTTAGGTCAAATAGCAATTAAAATAGCAGTGCCAGGATCTGAACTTGACCAGTCTCAATCTGTAGTCTATGCTGTTACTCACGATGTCATTTAATCTGGGTAACCAGATGAAAAATATTGGTAATAGAATGTTAGGTGCCAGGGTGAGATGGGCTGAAGAGTGGTGAGAATCATGTTCTGGGATAGCAAGTAGTAAATCTTGGTGTATTATGGTGGTCATCTTGTTTGCAAAAAGTGTTATTTATAAAAGCCATAAAACTATATAAGCATATGAATTTTGAAGACTGCACATGGAAGCCAGATAGTCACAGAATTTAGTACAGACACATCTCTTAAGACTTAAACTATTTACAACATGGAAGTTTTGTTTCTGTAATTTTGAACTTAATTGCCAACATTTTGTCCCCTTTGGAGCTCCTCAGAATACTTTCCAAGTGTCAAACAATAGCTGTTATCTGAAAAGCTACTGCTGCAGAATCATTAAAACTCGGGTATACTACAAGGACTTCGCTGCTGTTCTCAGCTAGGCTCTCTCTCATCTGTAGGACAGCTGAGGTGGACTGATGGACTGCAGAGACAGGTGCGCTTCACACCGCAGATTTGTGGACCTGTTTCACATGGCTCAGCCTCCTTGAAGTAGACAAACCAGAACATGTTCTTCCCACTGTGATGTGGAAACACAAAAATCAAGTACCTTTCAAGCTTTTGTATTAACATCCTATAGGCAAAAGCAATTTGCCATACTGGTATATGTGTCACTTTCTCAGCTTCCCAGCACACAGACATGCTGCGTATACATCCCAGTGGCAGCAGGATATTCCGCAAACAGTCCTGCTGAGAGGCAGAGCCCACCTAACATTCAGTTGCTGAGTTGTATCCAACAGAGACCTAGACCTGGTGGACTGCAGCAATCCAGACTTCTCTGTCTGCCACTAACTGGAGTGTGTTCAAATTGATGTCCGTTGAGCCCACCTGTCCTTTTGTCTTTAGTCTTTACCATCAACAAGGTCTTTTCCAATGAGCTGGTTCTTGCATCAGGTGGTCCAAGCACTGGGATCAGCATCAGTCCTTCCAATGAATATTGAGGCTTCCCTGATGGCTCAGTGGTAAAGAATCTTTCAACGCAGTTTCAATCCCTGGGTTGGGAAGATCCAAGATCCCCTGGAGAAGGAAATGTTAACCCACTCCAGTATTTTTACCTGAGGAGCCTAGCAGGCCCCAGTCCCTGGGGTTGCAAAAGAATTGGACACAATTTAGCGACTACAGGACATAACATAGATGGCCTAAATCCCAAATACTTCTTTAGCCATCCTTTGCATTGAGAGTATTGCAGCAAAAAGTGCTTGCACAACACTTTAATCAGTAACCCTTAACCCCAAGAAGCAGGGGCAGTAGCAAATTGAGTGGGTAGGTGATAAAGAGGGCATAAAGATGTCAGCAATATGTGAAATGGGTGCAGGGGTGGACCTGATGAGTGGAGAGGTGGTCCTGTCTAGCTGAGATTGCTTGACTAGTGTTGATGGCAGTGGGATAGGCTGGTGTCCAGGGTTTGACAGTGGTGATGACCTCACTGAAGTGACTTCCTGGTGTGGCTTTGGCTGTTAAACTTCCTTCATAGCTCCGATCTTTGCTCCTACAGTCTACAAGCTTCAAATGTTCCTAAAAATGGACCCCCCAAAATTGTCTGCTTGTCATTTGACATTTTTTGTTTATAGTCAATAGTCTTGACAAACACTCCTTGTCATTTGTGATGCCTAATTGGTAGCCATCTCTGTAGTCTCAATTCATATTCCCAATACATTCTTCACTTATGCAGTGAAAGTGAATGTTTTTAAGAGGTAAATAAGATAACATAATCCCTTTGCTTTAAAATCCTTCAAAGACCTTCACTATGTAACCACACAACCCACTGGGTGTCTCCAACCACATCTCCCTGTTTTTCTTTTCCATACTAGAAGCAGGAACTTCCTCAGCTTTAGTAAATTGGAATGGAAGCTCCAACAATAAACTCATTGTGAAGAGAGGAAAAAGGAGGAGGCAAGATGAAGACAAAACTTGGAACCAAGTATCTATTACGTTACTTCTCAGACTTGGGGCCAATTCCCCTAATTTTTATTTGGCTTATTGCCTGCTTGATTTTTGTCATCATGATACAATTAAAGTTTGCTTTAAAATGTCAGCACCTTAAAATTCTTCATTCAAAAATATTTTAAATTTCGTAAAGTAAAGCCACTTAGTTCAGGTTGATTTACTTTTTCAATACAATGGATATATAGGTTATTAAAACTAGAAGTCACCAAGTTCATAAGATTCTCTCCCTGCAGAACATTGTCCCTTTAGGTAATAATTACCTGATAATTGTAAAAAAAAAAAAGCTCTCTGCTTCAGTCTAAATGTGCTATTTGAATTTAAAGGTTATCAAATGATTTCTGGTTTTTAGTTCAGCACATAGGAGCTTGGAGGTCACCTTTCATCCTGACAAAAGGCTAAACAACAAAAAGTCAACGGCTGTTTTTAGATTCATTAGAGGTAAGGTCATGGGGCAAACTGCTCTCCCCCAAACTGGAGACAGGCAAATAAAATCTCAACATTCTGGAGCAGAAACCCACAAGTAGAAATTTGGGCGGGGGGGGAACAGTACTTTGGCCATAAGGGAATTCTCACAGTTCCGTGAGCTTTGCCAGCTCAACTTTTTTCAGTGAATGTTGAGAAGTCCTCTTGTGCTGTCAGAAGGAGAGGAACCGCCATGAGATTCCACCAGAGCTATACCTCTTAAGATCTGGTCCCAGGAGAAACTAACCAGAGCTCAACATGCTGGGTTTTATCAGAGCCTCACTGACCTGGAACAAGGAAATACTCAACTCTAGCTCACTAGCCATCCTGTCCCACCTAAAGGGAAGGAGTTGGGGGAGGATGATGCTCAGAAACACTTAAAAAGTTTTGAGTATAGACCTTACCCATACCTGATGCACACATTACTAAAAGCTTAACAGCAATTTTTGAGTGTATTCTGTCCAGCTAACACCAAGAAAAAAAATAAGGCATATTAAAAGCAAAATTGACAGTTTGAAGAGAGAATAAGCATTAGAACCAGACAGGGGTATGGCAGGGATGCTGGAATTAACAGACTGGGAATTTAACTGATTAGCATGCGAAGAACTGTTATGGATAAAAGTAAACAGCATGCAGGAACAGATGGGCAATGCAAGCAGAGACATGGAAATTCTAAGAAATCAAAAAAATGCTAGAGAGAAAAAACATGAGAAATAAAGAATGCCCTTACCAGTCTTACAGGACATAGCTGAGGAAATAATCACTGAGCTTAAGGAATTCATAGAAACTGCCAAACTAAAAAATATATATGGCTCATATGTCATGGCAGTACTAAATGGAGAAGAGAACAGAAGAAATATTTGAAACAGTAGTGACAGAATTTCCCCCGTGTTAATGTCTGTTAACAGACTGCTGTGACTGAATGTGTGCCTTCATTAAATTGAAGCTTAATCCTTGATGTAATGTTACTTGGAGTGTTAGGCCTTTGGGAGGTAATCAGGTCATGATAATGGGGCCTTCATAAATGGGATGAGTCCTATGAAATAGATACCAGAGAGCTCCCTCTGCACCATGTAAGCACACAGTGAAAAGATGACTGTGAATCAGGAAGTAGATCCTCATCAGACACTGAGTCTGCCAGTGTCTGCATCTTGAATTTCCCAACCTCCAGAATTGTGAGAAATAAATTCCTGTTGTTGATAAGCCACCCAGTTTATAATACTCTGGTTAGAACAGGCTGGATGCCAGACCACAGATCTGAGAAACTCAACAACAAACGGTAAATGCCCCCAGCCACACCAAGGTATGTCATTTTCAAAGCACAGATAACTGAAGATTAAAAATTCCAGAAAGGAGCCAGAGGAAAAATACACCTTACCTATAAAGGAGCACAGGTAAGAATTAATCTGACTTCTCAGAAACCATGAAAGCAAGAAGAGAGTGGTGTAACATTTAAAATGTTGAGAGAACCACCCCCCCCAACTTAGAATTCTCTGCCCCATGAAATTATCTTGCAAAAGTGAACAATAAAGATTATCAAAATAGAGCAAATTTGTTGCTAGTACACCTGCCTAGCAAGATAAGCTCCAGAGAGAAAAGGAAAATAATCTAGATTAGAAACTCAGATCTACATAAAGGAAAAACATCAAAGAAGGATTAAGGAAATTTTTTTTTTCTTTTACTGAGTGAACATTTTGTTGAAAATAATAGCAATAGTACTATTTGATTAACAGTATGTGATTACGTATGCTTATATATGTCATATTTACATATGCTTATAAAAATGGGATGACAGGAATGATAACAAGTGGTGCTAGAGAGGAATTAGAATTACTTTATTAAAAAGTAAAGTGCTCACAGTACTGGTGAAGCAGTAGTGTTATTTTCAAGTGGACTTAGATTTGTTGTAAATGTATATTGCAAACAAGACAGTATGGTACTGGTACAAAGACAGAAATATAGATCAATGGAACAAAGTAGAAAGCCCAGAGATAAATCCACACACATATGGACACCTTATCTTTGACAAAGGAGGCAAGAATATACAATGGAGTAAAGACATCTTTAACAAGTGGTGCTGGGAAAACTGGTCAACCACTTGTAAAAGAATGAAACTAGATCACTTTCTAACACCGCACACAAAGATAAACTCAAAATGGATTAAAGATCTAAATGTAAGACCAGAAACTATAAAACTCCGAGAGGAGAACATAGGCAAAACACTCTCCGACATAAACCACAGCAGGATCCTCTATGATCCACCTCCCAGAATTCTGGAAATAAAAGCAAAAATAAACAAATAGGATCTAATTAAAATTAAAAGCGTCTGCACAACAAAGGAAAATATAAGCAAAGTGAAAAGACAGCCTTGGAATGGGAGAAAATAATAGCAAATGAAGCAACTGACAACTAATCTCAAAAATATACAAGCAACTTATGCAGCTCAATTCCAGAAAAATAAACGACCCAATCAAAAAATGGGCCAAAGAACTAAATAGACATTTCTCCAAAGAAGACATACGGATGGCTAACAAACACATGAAAAGATGCTCAACATCATTCATTATTAGAGAAATGCAAATCAAAACCACAATGAGGTACCACTTCACACCAGTCAGAATGTCTGCGATCCAAAAATCTGCAAGCAATAAATGCTGGAGAGGGTGTGGCGAGAAGGGAACCCTCCTACACTGTTGGTGGGAATGCAAACTAGTACAGCCACTATGGAGAACAGTGCGGAGATTCCTTAAAAAATTGCAAATAGAACTGCCTTATGACTCAGCAATCCCACTGCTGGGCATACACACCGAGGAAACCAGAATTGAAAGAGACACGTGTACCCCAATGTTCATTGCAGCACTGTTTATAATAGCCAGGACATGGAAGCAACCTAGATGTCCATCAGCAGATGAATGGATAAGAAAGCTGTGGTACATATATACAATGGAGTATTACTCAGCTGTTAAAAAGAATACATTTGAATCAGTTCTAATGAGATGGATGAAACTGGAGCCGATTATACAGAGTGAAGTAAGCCAGAAAGAAAAACACCAATACAGTATACTAACACATATATATGGAATTTAGAAAGATGGCAATGATGACCCTGTATGCAGGACAGCAAAAAAGACACAGATGTGTATAGTGGACTTTTGGACTCAGAGGGAGAGGGAGAGGGTGAGATGATTTGGGAGAATGGCATTGAAACATGTATAATATCATGTAAGAATCGAATCGCCAGTCTATGTCCGATGCAGGATACGGTATGCTTGGGGCTGGTACACGGAGATGCAGAGAAATGTTGTGGGGAGGGGGGTGGGAGGGGGGTGGGAGGGGGGTTCATGTTTGGGAACGCATGTACACCCATGGTGGATTCATGTCAATGTATGGCAAAACCAATACAGAATTGTAAAATAAAAAATAATTAATTTTTTAAAAAAGTATACTTGCAAAAAGTATAACTGTTATGCTAAGAAAGGAAAGAATGCAAATATAAAAAGTATCAAAGCCACAGAAAGAACAAAAATAGGAACAAAGAACAAGTATAACACATAAAAAATAGTAACAAATATGGAAGGTATTAATTGAACTATATCAGTTGGGTCTCTTTGCATCCGCATGGACTGTGGCCCACCAGGCTCCTCTGGCCTTGAGATTCTCCAGGCAAGAATACTGGAGTGGGTTATTGTGCCCTCCTCCAGGGGATCCCCCCAACCCAGGGATTGATTCTATAATCCCACATGCCGTATCTTCTGTGACTTCTGCACTGCAGGTGGATTCTTTACTGCTGAGCCACCAGGGAAGACCAGTGGTACGAATACATTAAAAGACAGAAAAAGTCAAAGTGGATCATAACCCAAATATTGTCTACCCTAAACACATATATAGATTAAAAGTAAATGGATGGGGCCTTCCCTGGTGGTTTAGTGGCTAGGCCTCCGAGCTCCCAGTGACGGGGGCACAGATTCAGTCCCTGGTGAGGGAACTGGATCCCACAAGCTGCAACTAAAGAGTTCACATGCCACAGTGAAGATCTAACATTCCATGATCCCATGTGGCTAGGCCTCTGAGCTCCCAGTGACGGGGGCACAGATTCAGTCCTGGTGAGGGAACTGGATCCCACAAGCTGCAACTAAAGAATTCACATGCCACAATGAAGATCTAACATTCCATGATCCTGTGTGCCACAACTAAGATCCAGCACAATCAAATACAACAAAATAACTGATACTAAAGAATTTGAATTGCTAATAAATAACCTTCCAAAACAGCACCAGACTCAGATGAATTCACTGGTGAGTTCTACTAAACGTTGAGGGAAGTTCAGTTCAGTTCAGTCGCTCGCTCAGTCGTGTCCGACTCTTTGCGACCCCATGAATCGCAGCACGCCAGGCCTCCCTGTCCATCACCATCTCCCGGAGTTCACTCAGATTCACGTCCATAGAGTCCATGATGCCATCCAGCCCTCTCATCCTCGGTCGTGCCCTTCTCCTCCTGCCCCCAATCCCTCCCAGCATCAGAGTCTTTTCCAATGAGTCAACTCTTCGCATGAGGTGGCCAAAGTATTGGAGTTTCAGCTTTAGCATCATTCCTTCCAAAGAAATCCCAGGGTTGATCTTCAGAATGGACTGTTTGGATCTCCTTGCAGTCCAAGGGACTCTCAAGAGTCTTCTCCAACACCACAGTTTAAAAGCATCAATTCTTCGGCACTCAGCCTTCTTCACAGTCCAACTCTCACATGTATACATGACCACTGGGAAAACCATAGCCTTGACTAGACGGACCTTAGTCGGCAAAGTAATGTCTCAGCTTTTGAATATGCTATCTAGGTTGGTCATAACTTTTCTTCCAAGGAGTAAGCCTCTTTTAATTTCATGGATACAATCACCATCTGCAGTGATTTTGGAGCCCCCCAAAATAAAGTCTGACACTGTTTCCAATGTTTCCCCATCTATTTCCCATGAAGTGATGGGACGGGATGCCATGATCTTCGTTTTCTGAATGTTGAGCTCTAAGCCAACTTTTTCGCTCTCCTCTTTCACTTTCATCAAGAGGCTTTTTAGCTCCTCTTCACTTTCTGCCATAAGGGTGGTGTCATCTGCATATTTGAGGTTATTGATATTTTTCCCAGCAATCTTGATTCCAGCTTGTGTTTCTTCCAGTCCAGCGTTTCTCATGATGTACTCTGCATAGAAGTTAAATAAGCAGGGTGACAATATACAGCCTTGACGTACTCCTTTTCCGATTATATTAATTCTCTTTAGTCTTTTTCAGAAGACAGAAGCAAAAGCAATGCTGCCTAACTTATTCTACAACAGCATTACGCTAATGTTGTTGTTCATTCCCTAAGTCTTGTCTGATTCTTTGAGACCCCATGGACAGCAGCATGCCAGGCTTCCCTATCCTTCACTGTCTCCAGGAGTTTGCTAGAACTCATGTCCATTGAGTCGGTGATGCTATTCAACCATCTCATCCTCTGTCATCTTCTTTTTCTTAATCTTCTCCTGTTTTCAATCTTTCCAAACATCAGGGTCTTTTCCAATGAGTTGGCTCTTCACATCAGGTGGCCAAAGTATTGGAGCTTCAGCTTCAGCATCAGTCCTTCCAGTGAATATTCACAGTTGAATTCCTTTAGGATTGACTGGTTTGATCTTGCTGTCCAAGGGACTCTCAAGAGTCTTCTCCATCTCCACAGTTCAAAAGCATCAGTTCTCCTGTACTCAGTCTTCTTTATGGTCCAACTCTCATATCCGTACATGACTACTGGAAAAACCTTAGCTTTGACTAGACGGACCTTTGTCGGCAAAGTGATGTCTCTGCGTTTTAATATGCTGTCTAGGTTGGTCATAGCTTTTCTTCCAAGGAGTAAACGTCTTTTAATTTTGTGGCTGCAGTCACTGTCTGCAGTGATTTTGGAGCCCAAGGAAAAAGAGTGTGCCACAGTTCCCATTTTTTCCCCCATCTATTTCCCATGAAGTGATGCATGTGGATGCCACGATCTTCGTTCTTTGGATGTTGAGTTTTAAGCCAGCTTTTTCACTCTCCTCTTTCACCTTTATCAAGAGACTCTTTAGTTCCTCTTCACTTTCCGACATTAGGGTGGTATCATCTTCATATCTGAGGTTGATATTTCTCCCGCCAATCTTGATTCCAGCTTGTGCTTCATCCCACCCAGCATGTTGCAAGATGTACTCTGCATATAAGTAAAATAAGCAGGGTGACAATATACAGCCTGGATGTACTCCTTTCCCAATTTGGAACCAGTCTGTTGTTCCATATCCAGTTCTAAACCAGACAAATACAAGAAAACTACAGACCAATATCTCTCATGAAAACACATGCAAAAGTCTTCAACAAAATATTAGTAAATCAAATCAAAACACTATAAAAAAAGAAATATACACCATGACAATGTGAGATTTATTCCAGTTATGCAACAATGGTTCAGAATTCAAAAATCAATTAATGTAAACCATTACATTCACAGGGTAAAGGAGAGAAAAAAAATCATGTGATCATATCAATACATTCAGAAAAGGCATTTGATAAAATTGGAACATTTATCCATGATAAACTCCCAACTAAAAATAGAAGGGAACATCTTCAGCTTGATTTTTAAAAAAATCTATAAAGTAAGTTATAGCTAATACTTCACTAGAGAAACTAGAAATTTCCCCACCAAGCTTAAGACAAGGATGTCTCCTCCCACGACTCCTTTTCAATAAATATCACACTCAGAGTCCTAGCTAGGACAATCACAGAAGAAAAGGAAATTAAAAGTATACAGATTGAGAAGGAAGGAATCAAACCTTTTATTCACAGATGGTATGATTTTCTATGTAGAAAATCTGAAACAATTGACCAAAAAACTTTCCTGGAACTAATAAGCAATTATAGCAAGGTTGCAGGATACAAAGGCCAACACATTTCTATATACCAGCAATTAACAAGTCGAATTTTAAATTAAAAAACAATGCTATTTACATACCATCCCAAAAATTGAAATAAGTAAAATCTAAAAAAATATGTGTAAGAACTATATGAGGAAAACTACAAAACTCTGATGAACCAAACCCAAGAAAAAATAAGTAAAGAGGTGTTCCATGTTCATGGAAAAGGAGATTCAATATTGTCAAGATGTAATTTCTTTCCAAACTGATCTATAGATTCAATGCAATTCCAATCAAAATCCCAGTAAGCTATTTTGTGGACATTGACAAAGTGATTCTAAACTTTATATGAAGAGGCAAATGACCCAGAATGATTAACACAATGATCAACACAACACAAAAGGAAAAGAATAAATTTGAGGGACTGATACCATGTGGCTTCAAGACTTACTAAAAGCTATAGTAATAAAGACACTGTCATATTAGAGAAAGAATAGACAGAGATCAGTAGAACAGAGAATCCAGAAAACAGACCAATATAAATATAGACAACTGGTTTCCAGCAAAGGAGCAAAGGTAATACAATGGAGAAAAGATAGTCTTTTCAACAAATAGTGCTGAAACAACTACATTCACATACAAAAAAAAAAAAAAATGTAGACATGGATGTTACACCTTTTACAAAAATTAACTCAATGGATCATGCACCTAAATGTAAAACACAAAGCTATAAAACTTCTAGAAGGTAGCATAGTGGAAAATTTAGATGACCTTGGACATGAGTGTCACTCTTTAGATATAACAGTAAAGAAATAATCCATGAAAGATTTCAATAATCTGGACTCTTTAAAAATTTAAAACTACTTTGTGAAAGATAATGTCAAGAGAATGAGAAGACATGCCATACCTTGCAAGAAAGTATTTGCAAAAGGCATAAGTTCAGTTCAGTTGCTCAGTCGTGTCCGACTCTTTGCCACCCCATGAATCGCAGCACGCCAGGCCTCCCTGTCCATCACCAACTCCCTGATTTCAGTCAAACTCATGTCCATTGAGTCAGTGATGCCATCCAGCCATCTCATCCTCGGTCGTCCCCTTCTCCTCCTGCCCCCAATCCCTCCCAGCATCCGTCTTTTCCAATGAGTCAATTCTTTGCATGAGGTGGCCAAAGTATTGAAGTTTCAGCTTTAGCATCAGTCCTTCCAATGAACACCCAGGACTGATTTCCTTCAGAATGGATTGGTTGGATCTCCTTGCAGTCCAAGGGACTCTCAAGAGTCTTCTCCAACACCACAGTTCAAAAGCGTCAATTCTTCGGGGCTCAGCTTTCTTCACAGTCCAACTCTCACATCCATACATGACCACTGGAAAAACCATAGCCTTGACTAGACGGACCTTTGTTGGCAAAGTAATGTCTCTGCTTTTGAATATGCTGTCTAGGTTGGTCATATCTTTCCTTCCAAGGAGTAAGCGTCTTTTAATTTCATGGATACAATCACCATCTGCAGTGACTTTGGAGCCCCCCAAAATAAAGTCTGACCCTGTTTCCACTGTTTCCCCATCTATTTCCCATGAAGTGATGGGACCAGATGCCATGATCTTCGTTTTCTGAATGTTGAGCTTTAAGCCAACTTTTTCACTCTCCTCTTTCACTTTCATCAAGAGGCTTTTTAGTTCCTCTTCACTTTCTGCCATAAGGGTGGTGTCATCTGCATATCTGAGGTTACTGATATTTCTCCGGGCAATCTTGACTCTAGCTTGTGCTTCTTCCAGCCCCGCGTTTCTCATGATGTACTCTGCATAGAAGTTAAATAAGCAGGGTGACAATACACAGCCCTGACGCACTTCTTTTCCTATTTGGTTTCCTATTTGGTTTGCCATTCCCTTCTCCAGTAAAAGACATAAAGGACTTATCTGAAACATACAAAGAACTCTTAAAACTCAGCAATAAGAAAATGAACAACTCAATGAAAAAATGGGCCAAAGACTTTGACAGCCTTGCCAAAAGGAAAATAGACACAAGGTAAATAAAGAAATGAAAAGATGCTCATATCATATGTCACCAGGGAATGCAAATTAAAACAAGATGTCACTACACATCTGTTAGAATGACTAAAATCCAGAACACCAATAACATCAGATGCTGGTGAGAATGTAAAACAATAGGAACTGCTGGTAAGAATGCAAAATGTACAGCCTCTTTGGAAGACCATTTGGCAGCTCTTAGAAAACTAAACATCAGTTCAGTCAGTTCAGTTGCTCAGTTGTGTCTGACTCTTTGCAACCCCATGGACTGCAGCACGCCAGGCATCATACTAAACTAAACAAACTCTTATATAATCCAGCAGTCACACTCCTCGATATTTATCTAATGAAGCTGAAAACTTAGGTCCACACAAATCCTTGTTTATGGCAGTTTTGTTCATGATTTCCCACTCTGGGAAGCAACCAAGATATCCTTCAGTGGATGAACAGATAAACAAACTGTGGTCCATCCACGCAATGGAATATTGTTTAGTTGCTAAGTCACACCCAAATCTTTTGAGACCCCACTGTAGCCCTCCAGGCCCCTCTGTTCATGGGATTTTATAGGCACAAATACGGGAGTGGGTTGCTAGGGGATCTTCCCGACCCATGATTGAACCCACATCTCTTGCATTGCTGAGCCACTGAGGAAGCCCAATACTGTTTACCACTAAAGAGTTACCAAGTCATGAAAAGGCATGGAGCAAGCTTAAATGCATATTACTAAGTGAAAGAAGCCAATTTGAAAAGGCTATATACTGTATGATTCTTACTATATGATACTCTGGAAAAGGCAAAACTATGAAGATAGTAAATATATAGTAGTTCCCAGGGGTTGTGGGCAAAGGACAGGGATGAATAGGCTAAGCACAGAATAGTTTTAGGACAATGAAAGTACTCTATATGATACTACAATAATAAATGCACATCATTATACATTTTTCAAAATCCTTAGAAAGTATCAATACAGTACCAAGAGAAAACCGTAATATAAACTATGGACCTTGAGGGATATGATATGGCAATGTAAATTCATTAATCGTAACAAATACATCACTTTGCTGGGGGATGTTAACAATGAGAGAGCCTATGCGTGTGTGGGGACAGGAGGTACATGAGAAAGCTGTGTACATTGGTGTCAGTTTTACTAAGAGCATAAAACTGCTCTGAAAGAACACAGACTTTTTAAAGGTAGACATAGAGTTACACATGCCAGCAATTCCACTCCTAGGCGTTTACCCAAGGTAACTGAAAACATGTTCCTACAAAAATTTATACATGGATATTCACAGTAGCATTATTTATAATATCCAAATAGTAGAAGTATCTGAAATGACCCTCCAACTGTTGAATGAGTAAATAAAATATGATATATCCTCATAACAGATTAAAAGGAATCTAGTACTATCACATGCTATAATATTGATAATCCTTCAGTACATTTTGCTAAATGAAAGAAGTGAATCCAAAAAAAAGAATAGAATTTAATTCATATGAAATTTGTAGAACAGGCAATTTTATATCCAGAGAAGGTAGATTGGTGGCTTTCTAGGGCTGGGAGTTTGCAGAAGTAATGAGTAGTGACTAGTGATAGGTGTGGGATTTCCTTTAAGGATGATGAAAATATTCTAACACTGACTGTGGTGATGATTACATAACTTTGTGAATGTGCTAAAGGTATTGAATTATACACTTTAGATGGATTAATTTTAATAAAGCTATTAAGAACTTCTGGTCATCAAAAGGCAGTATTAAGAGAATGAAAATTCAAGTCACTCCGACAGAGTTTTCATATCTCACAGGATTTCTGGTCAGAATATGTATAAAAGGATAGACACCTGTAGAAGTCAGATCCCCAAATGGCTCCAGGGGCCACTGCTTCCTGGTATTTACACCCTCATTTAATCAGTGTCCTTCCATATTGAACTAGACTGATTTATGCAATGAACAGTTACGGAAAGACAAACTATTACTTTAAAAGCTGGATCAAAAAGGCATAGACGCTTCTGCCTTGCTCTCTATTGAGCTACTTGCCTTGGGCAAGGCCAGCAATATGGCTGTGAAGAAAGTCAAAACATCCCATGAAGGATCCATGTGGCAAGGAAATACAGCTTCCTGCCAACAGCTGCTACTAACTTGTCAGGCTTGTACACCATCTTAGAAATGGATCCTCCAACTATACTCAAGCCTGCAGATGACTACAACCCCAGTTAACCTCTTGATGCTAACTTCATGAAAAATTCCCAAGCCAGAACCACCAGTATAAGCAGAATTTCTGACTTATAGAGACTGAGATAATATATGTTTACTGGTGTTTTCAACCAATATGTCTTGAGATAATTTGTTACTGAAAATAGAGAAAAAATACATAACCAAATTTTCTAAAAGTGAGCCAAGTTAAACAGGGTTTCATGCACAAAAAGGATATGCAAATAGCTAATAAGCTTAGCTTCCAGGTAGCACTAGTGGTAAGAACATGTCTGCCAATGCAGGAGAAATAAGAGATGTGGGTTCAATCCTCACTGGGTCAGGAAGATCCCCTGCAGAAGGAAATGGTAACCCACTCCAGTATTCTTGCCTGGAGGATTCCCATAAGCAGCCTGCAGGGCTTCTAGTCCATGGGGTTGCAAAGAGTTGGACACAACTGAAGCAACTGAGCATGCACAATAAGCTTAGCTGCTGCTGCTGCTAAGTCACTTCAGTCATGTCACTGGAATGGGTTGCCATTTCCTTCTCCAATACATGAAAGTGAAAAGTGAAAGTGAAGTCGCTCAGTCGTGTCTGACTCTTAGCAACCCCATGGACTGCAGCCTACCAGGCTCCTCTGCCCATGGGATTTTCCAGGCAAGAGTACTGGAGTGGGTTGCCATTGCCTTTTCCAGAATTAGCAAGGGAATTCAAATTAAAACTGCAATGAGTATGTATACCTGTGGCTGATTCATGTTGAGCTTTGAGAGAAAACAGCAAAATTCTGTAAAGCAATTATCCTTCAATAAAAAATAAATTTATTAAAAGAAACTGCCATGAAATATTGCTACATACCCACTAGAATGACTAAAAATTTTAAATTGACAGTAACAAGTGTTGATGACGCTGCAGATCAAATGGAACTTTCATACACTGCTGGCAGGAGTATAAATTGATATAACCAATTTGAAAAATGATTTGAAAATATATTTTCAAGCTAAACCTTCATAAACTCTATAATCTACATTTCACTCCTAAATATGTACTCCATAGAACTGAGTGCTTCAGTGCTTACATCAATTATAATTTTTATAATAGCTTTACTCATAACGATATAAGCTTGGAAACAATTCAAAAGGTCAATAAGAAATGAATAAATAAGTCATGATATATTTATATAATATGGTACTATATAGCCATAAAAATAATTAACAACTGCTGAAAGTGAAAGAGGAGAGTGAAAAAGTTGGCTTAAAGCTCAACATTCAGAAAACGAAGATCATGGCATCTGGTCCCATCACTTCATGGGAAATAGATGGGGAAACAGTGGAAATAGTGTCAGACTTTATTTTTTTTGGGTTCCAAAATCACTGCAGATGGTGACTGCAGCCATGAAATTAAAAGACGCTTACTCCTTGGAAGAAAAGTTATGACCAACCTAGATAGCATATTCAAAAGCAGAGACATTACTTTGCCAACAAAGGTCTGTCTAGTCAAGGCTATGGTTTTTCCTGTGGTCATGTATGGATGTGAGAGTTGGACTGTGAAGAAGGCTGAGTGCCAAAGAATTGATGCTTTTGAACTGTGGTGTTGGAGAAGACTCTTGAGAGTCCCTTGGACTGCAAGGAGATCCAACCAGTCCATTCTGAAGGAGATCAGCCCTGGGATTTCTTTGGAAGGAATGATGCTTAAGCTGAAACTCCAGTACTTTGGACACCTGATATGAAGAACTGACTCATTTGAAAAGACCATGATGCTGAGAATGATTAAAGGTGGGAGGAAAAGGGGATGATAGAGGATGAGATGGTTGGATGGCATCACTGACTCAATGGACATGAGTTTGAGTAAACTCTGGGAGTTGGTGATGGACAGGGAAGCCTGGCGTGCTGCAGTCCATGGGGTCGAAAAGAGTCAGACACAACTGAGCAACTGAACTGAACTGAACTGACTAAAAAAGCCATTCACTGAATTCATCAAGTGGGTATAACAATGTAAACAAGTGCACACAACAAACCGTGGAAAATTTTTGGAGACAGGAATACCAGACCATTTGACCCGCCTCCTGGGAAAGCTGTAGGCAATAAAGAAGCAACTGTTAAAACCAGACATGGAACAATGAACTGGTTTAAAATTGGGAAAGGAGTACCTCAAGGCTGTATATTGTTACCCTGCTTATTTAACTTGTATGCAAAGTACATCATATGAAATACCAGGCTGGATGAATCACAAACTGGAATCAAGATTGCCAGGAGAAATATCAATAACCCCAGATATGCAGATGACACGATCCTAATGGCAGCAAGTGAAGAGGAACAAAAAAGCCTCTTGATCAAGGTGAATGAGGAGACTGGAAAAAGCTGGCTTAAAACTCAACATTCAAAAAATAACATCATGGCATCTGGTCCCATTGCTGTGCTGTGCTGTGCTTAGTCTCTCAGTAGTATCCTACTCTTTGTGACCCCATGGACTGTAACCCACCAGGCTCCTCTCTTCATGGGGATTCCAGGCAAGAATACCAGAGTGGGTTGCCATGTCCTCCTTCAGGGGATCGTCCAAACCCAGGGATCAAACCCAGTTCTCCCACATTACAGGTGGATTCTTCACCGTCTGAGCCACCTCATGGCAAATAGGTGGGGAAAAAATGGAAACAGTGATAGACTTTATTTTCTTGGGGTCCAAAACCACTGTGGATGGTGACTGCAGCCATTAAATGAAAAGACACTTGCTCCTTGGAAGAAAAGCTGTAACAAACCAAGACAATGTATTAAAAAGAAGAGACATCACTTTGCCGACAAGGGCCCCTATAGTCAAAGCTGTGGTTTTTCCAGTAGTCATGTATGGATGTGAGAGTTGGACCATAAAGAAGGCTGAGTGCTGAAGAACTGATGCTTTCGAACTGCAGTACTGGAGAAGACTCGTGAGAGTCCCTTGAACTGCTAGGAGATCAAACCTGTTAATCCTAAAGGAAATCAGTCCTAAATATTCATTGGAAGGACTGGTGTTGAAGCTAGAGCTTCAATACTTTGGCCACCTGATGCAGAGAGCTGACTCATTGGAAAAGACCCTGATGCTGGGAAAGATTGAGGGCAGGAGAAAGGGATGACAGAGGATGAGATGTTTAGATGGCAACATCGACTCAATGGACATGAGTTTGAACAAACTCCAAGAGATAGTGAAGGACAGGGAAGCTCAGTGTGCTACAGTCCATGGGGTCACAAAAAGTCAGACATGACCGAGTGAGTGAACAACAACAACATTAATGCATCTAAATATACAAAGCAGGTATTAACAGATCTGAAGGAAGAAATAGACAGCAATACAATAAAAGGGAGGGCAATAACCCACTTCCAACAATAGATATATTATGCAGACAGAAAATCAATATGGAAAAATTAGACTTGAACTATTCTTTAGACCAAATGAACATAATAGACATACATGAGATACATGCAACAGCACTGGAATACGTATTCTAAATTGCACGCAGCACATTCTCCAGTATATCATATATATATATATATAAAATATGTTAAGACACAAATCTGAACAAATTTAAGAAGACTGGAAATTATATCAAGTAATTTTTCCAACCACAATGTGCAATATTATATGTGAAACTAGAAATAAATAACAGGAACAAAACAAACTTTTGAAAATATGTAAAAATTAATACACTCCTGAACAATCAATGGATTCAATAAGAAGTCAAAAGGGGATTTTTAAAAATATTGAAACAAATGAAAAGGGAAACAATATACCAAAACTTCTGGAATGCAGCATAAGTAGTTCTAAAAGGAAACTTTAGAGTAATTACTCCTAGAGTAATAAAGAAGCAATTTTACATCTCATGGAACTAGAAAAGGAAGAAGAAAACTCAAAATGAGCAGAAAGAATATTCAGAGCAAAAATAAATATGGACTACAAAAACAATAGAAAAGATCAACAAACTAAGAGAAGGCACTTTGAAGAGATAAACAAAATTTGCAAGTCTTTAGCTAGACTACCTAAGGGAAAAAGAGAGAAGACCCAAATAATATCCAAAATGAAAGAGGAGATATTAAGAACTCATACCATGGAAATACAAAGAATCATAAAATTTTATGGGCATAATTTCATAAAATATTATGAGCATATAATTTCTCATAATAGCCTAAAAGAAATGGATAAATTTCTAGATAACCTAGAAGGAATCCATAAATTTCTAGAAACATTCAATCTACCAAGACTGAATCATGAAGAAAGAAAACTTGAACAAACCATAAGTAGAAAGGATAAGGAGACTGAATCAGTAATCAAAGAAAAGCCCAGGGTCGATGGCTTCACTGGTGAATTCTACCAGATATTTAAAGAAGAATTAATGCCAATCCTTCTGAAAATCTTCGAAAAAGCTGAAGAGGAGGGAACATTCCCAAAGTCAGTTTGAGATAAGCATCATCCTAACACCAAAGCCAGAAAAGGCCATTAGATAAAAAGAAAACTGTAGGCCACTCTCCCTGATGATCATAGATTCAAAAATTCATGTCAATGTATGGTAAAAACCACCACAATACTGTAAAGTAATTAGCCTCCAGTTGAATAAATTGAAAAAAAACTGCAAAAAAATATTCTCGACAAAATATTAGCAAATCAAATTCAATAATACATTTAAAGGATTACACACCATGACCAATGGGATTTATCTTGATACCAGGTGGCACTAGTGGTAAACCAGCCACCTGCCAGTGCAGGAGATTTAAGAAACACAGGCTTGATCCCGTGGAGAGGGAAATGGCAGCCCACATCAGTATTCTCTCTTAAAAAATTCCATGGATGGAGGTGCCTGGCAGGCTACCATCCATGGGGCTACAAAGAGTCAGACGTGGACTGAGAGACTCAACACAACAACAAGTATGGTACAGCATACTCAAGTCAATAAATGTGATTCATCATATTAAATAGAATGAAAGATAAAAATCACAGTATCTTCTCAACAGATACAGAAAAAGCCTTTCATAATAAAAAGTCTCAACAAACTGGGTTTGAAAGGAATATATCTCAACACAATAAAGGCCATATATGACAAATCCACAGCTAACATTACACTTAATCGTGAAAAATTGAAAGCTTCTGCTCTAAGATCCCTCATTCTCAGCACTCTTATTCAACACCATACTGAAAGCCACAGCCAAAGTAAATAGGCACTAAAAATAAATAAACAGCAAACAAATTGGAGACAATAAAGTAAAATTGCCATTATTTGCAGTGACATAACTCTATGTTAAAAAATCCTAAAGACTCAACCAAAAACCTATTGTAACCAATCAACAAATGCAATAAACTTGAAGGTGTAAAATCAACATACAAAAACGTGTTGTGCTTCTATACACCAATATCTGAAAAAGAAATAAAGGAAACCATCTCATTAACAATAGCTTCAAAAAAATTATATACTTAGGAATAAATTTAACCAAGGAAGTGAAAGATCTGTACAACGACTGTACAAGACTTTCATAAAAAAATTGAAGAAGACACAAACAAATGGCAAGATATCATGTTCACGGATGAGAAGAATACTGTAAAAATGTCCAAACTACCCAAAGTGGACTGCAGATTCAACATAATCTCTATGAAAATTCCAATGGCATCTTTAACAGAAATAGAAGAAATGATCCTAAGATTTTTATGGGGTCATAAAAGACCCTGAATATAGTCAAAGCAATCATGAAGAAGAAGAATAAAACCAGACACATCAGTTTCTGGTTTTAAACTACAGATCTTCCCCAACTTATGATGGGTCACATTCCAATAAACCCACTGTAAGTAGAAAATATCATAAGTCAAAAATGCATTTAATACATCTAACCTACTGAACATCACAGCTTTGCCTAGCCTACTTTAAACATGCTCAGAACACTTAAGTAGCCTGTGTGTGTGTTAGTCACTCAGTTGTGTCCAACTCTTTGAAACCCTATAGAGTGAAGCCCGCCAGGCTCCTCTGTCCATGGGATTCTCCAGGCAAGAATACTGGAGTGCGTAGCCATTCTCTTTTCCAGGGGATCTTCCTGACCCAGGGATTGAACCCAGGTCTCCCTCATTGCGAGCAGATTCTTTACGTCTGAGTCACCAGCAAAACCCACATTAGCCTATAGTTGGGCAAAATCATCAATCACAAAGTCTATTTTATAATAAAGTGTTGAGCACCTCATGTAATTTATTATATACTATACTGAAAGTGAAAAAAAATGGTTGCATGAATACAGAATGGTTGCAAATATATCATGTGTTTACTCTCAAGACTGTATGGCTGAATAGGAGCTGTGGCTTACTGATTGAGAAAGTATTGAACTGCGTATTCCTAGCCTTAGAAAATATAAAAGTTCAAAATGTGAAGTGTGGTTTTTACTGAATGAGTATTGCTTTTGCACTGTTATAAACTTGAAAAATTATAAGTCAGAGACCCTCTGTGTGCTCAGTTGCTTCAGTCGTGTCTGACTGTGAGACCCTATGGATGGTAGCCCACCAGGCTCCTCTGTCCGTGGGATTCTCCAGGCAAGAATACTGGAGTGGGCTGCCATTTCATTCTTCAGGGGATCTTCCTGACCCAGGGATCAAACCTGCATCACCTGCACTGCAGGCAGATTCTTTACCACTGAGCCACCAGGGAAGCCCCTGCATAGTACAAAGCTGTAGTAATTAAAACAATATGATACTGGCATAAATATAAAAACATAGACCAATGACAGAATAAACAGAAATAAGTCCCTGCATATATGAATAGTTAATATTTGACAAGGGAGCCAAGAACACTCAGTGGGGAAAGAATAGCCTTGTCAACTAATGGTGCTAGGTAAGTTGGACGACCATATGCAGAAAAATTGGACCCCAGTCTTACACTACTCACAAAAATTAACTCAAAATGGAGTAAATACAGAAACATAATACCTGATATAAAACTCCTGGAAGAAAACATAGGAAAGAAGCTCCTTAATATTGGTCTTGGCAGTGATCTTTTTGGATTTGACAACAAAAGCTTGGGTAACAAAAGCAAAAATAAACAAGCAGGACTATATCTAGGCAAAAAGCTTGTGCACAGCAAAAGATACAATAAAAAAGTGAAAAGGCAGACTACAGAATAGGAGAGAATATTTGCAAGTCATATATTCCATAAGGTATTAATGTCTAAAATATATAAGGAATTCATACAAATTAATAGAAAAATAACCTGATTTAAAAATGGGCAAAGGACTTGAACAGACATTTCTTCAAAGAAGAATACAAATAGCAAAAAGGTTCATGAAAAGGTGCTCAATATCTCTAAATATCAGGAAAATCAAAATCAAAATCATAATAAGATATCATATCTGTTAAGGTGGCTATTATCAAAAAGTCAAGAAGTAACATGTATCAGTTAGGATGTGGAGAACAGGGAACCCTCTTCACCAAAGATGAGAACGTAAACTGGTACAGTCACTATGGAAAACAGTGTAGAGGGTCCTCAAAAAAATTATGATCTAGCAAATCCTACTCCTGGGTATTTATTAAAAGGACATAAAATCACCAACTAAAGGAGAAATCTTCACACCCATGTTCACTGAAGCATTATTCACAGTAGCCAAGATTGGAAACAATCCAAGTGTCCATTAATGAATGAATGAATAAATATAATGTAATATGCATGTATATGTGTGTGTGTATAATGGAATACTATCCACCCATAAAAAAGAAATCCTGCCATTTGTAACAACGTGGATAAGTGAAATAAACTAGACACAGGAAGACAAACACTGTATGGCATCACTTATACATGAAATCTTAAAATGCTCAACTTACAATAACATGGTAACAGAGAATAAAATGGTGATTACAAGTGGGTGAGGGATGGGGAGATAGGGGAGATGCTGCTCAAAGGGTATAAACTTTCAAACATAAGATGAACAAGTTCTGAAGACCTAATGTACAGCATGGTAACTATTGCTAAAAATGTAGTAAATACTTGAAATTTGCTAAGAGAGTATGAGTTTTGTGCAAATGTAATAGCAGTTTTTGCATTGTCGATATTTGCTGTTTGATACTGCAATACATTCTCAAATAAATGTGGTTATGTTATACATCACTTTAATTTCCATTTCTCACTTTATGTTTTTTGCTGTTTATTTTAAATTTATTTTAGACTAGGGAAATGATGTAAGCCAAAAAGTAAGTTGGAGTGATTTTCGTATTCAAATTTAAAATGGGTCGTAAAGCAGCAGGGACAATTTGCAACATCAACAACACATTAGGCCTAGGAACTGCTAATAAACGTACAGTGCACTGGTGGTTCAAGAAGTTTTGCAAAGCAGCTGAGAGCCTTGTATATGAGGAACATAGTGGCCAGCCATCAGAAGTTGACAAATGACCAGTGGAGAGCAATCATCAAAGCTGATCCTCCGACACCTACACGAGAAACTGCCAAAGAACTCAGCGCTGATCATTATATGTTCATTAGGCATTTGAGGAAAATTGGAAAGGTGAAAAAGCTCGATAAGCGGGTGCCTCATGAGCTGACCACAAATCAAAAAACCCAGCAATACACAACAACCAGCAATACCAGCACAGTGGTTGGACCAAGAAGAAGCTCCAAAGCACTTCCCAAAGCCACACTTGCACCAGAAAAAGATCATAGTTACTATTTGGTGTTCTGCTACCCATCTGACCCACTACAGCTTTCTGAATCCCAGCAAAACTATCTCATCTGAGAAGTATGCTCAGCAAATCAATGAGATGCATTGAAAACTGCAGCACCTACAGCTGGCACTGGTCAACAGAAAGGACTCAATTCTTCTCACACCTTGTACAACCAAAGCTTCACAAGTTGAAGGAATTGGGGTATGAAGTTGTGCCTTATCTGGCCCATTCATCCAACCTCTCACTGACTGACTACCACTTCTTTAAGCATCTCAACAACTTTTTGCAGGGAAAATGCTTCCACAACCAGCAGGATGCAGAAAATACTTTCTAAGAGTATATTGAATCCCAAAGTAAGGATTTTTATGCTATAGGAATAAATAGACATTTCTCACTGGCAAAAATCTATTAATTGTAATGGTTCCTATTTTGCTTAATAAAGATGTGTTTGAGCCTAGTTATAAGGATTTAAAATTTAGGGTCTAAAACCACAATTACTTTTGCACCAAGCTAACTAAAAGATGCTTGCTCCTTGGAAGAAAAGCTATGACAAACCTAGAAAACGTATTAAAAAGCAGAGACATCACTTTGCCAACAAATGTTCATATAGTCAAAGCTATGGTTTTTCCAGTAGTCATGTAAAGATGTGAGAGTTGAACCATAAAGAAGGTTGAGCATCAAAGAACTGATGTTTTCAAATTGTGGTGCTGGGGAAGACACTTGAGAGTCCCTTGGACTGCAAGGAGATCAAACTAGTCAATCATAAGGGAAATCAGTCCTAGATATTCATTGGAAGGACTGATGCTGAAGCTACAATACTTTGGCCACCTGATGTGAAAATTCAACTCATTTGAAAAGACCGTGATGCTGGGAAAGATTGAGGGCAGGAGGAGAAAGGGGCGACAAAGGATGAGATGGTTGGAAGGCATCACTGACTCAATGGACAAGAGTTTGAACAAACTCTGGGAGATGGTGAAGGACTGGGAAGCCTGGCATGCTACAGTCCATGGGTTGCAAAGAGTCAGACATGACTTAGCAACTGAACAGCAACAAGTAGATCTCAGGTGCTTTCACCAAAAATAAATAAATAAAGGTAACTATATGAGATGATTGGTATGTTAACTAGCTTGATTGTGGTAATCATTTCAAAATGAATACATATACCAAAGCATCTTGTTGTACATCTTAAATATATACAACACTTATTTGTCAATTTTACATCACATAAGCTGGAAAAAGTTAGGACAGTAAATAAACTCATTCATAAAACAGTACTTGACTCAGAAGTGAACAATACTGACATAATACTGACAGTAAGACAAACACTGCAAATTAATACACTGAAATCTGTGATATACCTATACGGAGAGGATGTGGAGAAAGAAAAGGGGCATGTGCATAAACGTGCTAAGTTTTCAACTTCCATAATGGATAATGTCTGAAACTGAGAAAGTAGAAAATAAAAATAAAAGTTTAATATTAAGAATAGAGGTAGAAACTAGAAGAAATAGTTGAATAAAAATCAGAAGGGGTGTTGGTGGTTGTCTCTGAGGAAAAGAACTGAGACAGGAAGAGAGGGAGACACTCCTGAGTTTTTATTTATAAGTATTTTAGTTTTATGTGATTTTAAAATGATTTTGACAAGATATATTTTATAAAGTAAAAATTATAAATAAATTATGTGACTTCCTTATTTACTTATTAATGGGAATTCCACACATTCCAACTGAAGGAAATGATTTCATGAATGATTCAGAAATTTATTATCCTTGGCTTTAAGTAAAAAGAAAAATATATGTGCAAAAAAGTGTGAGTATGACTGTGTGTGGTTGTGTGCTAATGCAGACATGCTTTTCATCACTTTTTCTGATTAAATTTTTCCTTAACCTTCAAAGAAGTTAGTGCTTCTGAATTTCATGTGGTCTGGGAACTTTGAAAACAGGCTCTTCTGTTTGATGTCCCTCTTGTTTCTGTTTAGAACTTCTGGCTCAGCGTGTGGCATTTCAGGAAATTTAACCACTCTACTAGTGATTGGAAAAGGAAATGGCAGCCCACTCCAGTGTTCTTGCCTGGAAAATCCCATGGACAGAGGAGTCTGGTAGGCTACAGTCCATGGGGTCGCAAAGAGTCGGGCACGACTGAGCAACTTCACTTTCTTTCTTTCACTAGTGATCAAAACTGACCTGTTGGGAAATCAAGAAATGGACAGAGGAGGGAGTTGTTATAGCTCAAAAGAATAATGAGAAAGGAACTGAAACTCTGCTTAGAGTAAGCAAAGGTTATGAGAAAATAAAACTCATTCTGGAAAATCTGGCTGTGTTTATGAGCTGTGGTCTTGCTAGTGATTGCAGGAATTGACTTATTTGGGGGGAGTTACTTGAGCCAAAAGTGTGGAATTATAGATTAAACTAGAGAATACAAATGTGTGGTTGTATACAGAGTGCTTCCATGTATTTCTGTAGTTTTAATGGTGAGAAAATGAAACAAAAAATTAGTATCTGTTGAGGTCATTCAATAAACAGTTGTGTTAAAATTTTCACTCAGGAGTGAGAGTAAGAGAGGGAAATGGACGGATATAAAGAGAAATTGGCATATGCAGGTTGGTGACTCATAGAGGAAACAAAACAGATACCGAAATAAATACAGCACATGTAGAAAACAATAAAAAAAAAGGCACAGATAAATGCCAAAAGCAGCAGCCATCATTTTGAATTGGGGAAGGGGGTCTGGGATGAGGAAAGAGATGCCATTTGTGCCTGTGCCTCAAAGGATGGGTAGGATGTGGGCTGAACCTCATAAAAAGGAGTCATATGGGAAGGAATCACAGGTATGTCTGACCATCATTAAGGAATTAATAATATTCACAGAGGTAATGGTCCAGCCTGGATTTGAACACTAGAATCCGTTTTCTTGAGACACTCACTTCCATCCAGCAGAAAGCAGGAGAGTGTCCAGCAGCCCCTCTCTAACCAGTAAATGCTGACACCAGGCACCAGTAGGCCTGCTGACTCAGGGCAATGGGAGCGGCCAAACTATCACCCCTCGACACATGAGTCTTTACTACAGCTGTTGGAAAAAGGCCAGCCTTGCAAACTGCCTTTCATGCTACTTGCCAAGAGCGAGTGTTCACTAATTTTTCCCCCCTGGACAGAGGAATAAATGACAGTGATTTTCTTGGCTTTCCCTCCTGAGGGAAGAGTAGTTAGTTCAAATGTAGAGTCTGGTAAACTCTGTGCATTTCTGTATAGCCCCAAGGCTAGATGTTATATAAATATAATTATGTCTGTGGGTTTGCCTATATAGTATCACATCATTTAAAAACAGCTAGATGGATGAAATTTAGTCAAGTTTAAAAGCAGTGAAAACAATAACATATTTGTTAAGATACAAAGTAAAATTTTACATGTATGCATACACGTGTGTGTATATTATATTTATATAGACATAATTATACACATGTGTATGTGTATATATTTATATTTATTATTTATATAGACATAATTATATTTATATAATGTAATTATGTGTGTATATATATACAGCTGTTGTTTAGTCACTAAGTCATGTCTGACACTTTTGCGACCCCATGAACTGTAGTCCGCCAACCTCCTCTGTCCATGGGATTTCCCAGGCAAGAACAGTAGAGTGGGTAGTCATTTCCATCTCCAGGGGATCTTCTCAACCCAGGGATCAAACTCACGTCTCCTGCATTGGCAGGCAGATTCTTTACCATTGAGCCAGCAGGGAAACCCACATTTATATATATGTATATGAAGCAAAATGATAAAAACAAGCATTATTAGGATAATAAACACAATGTTCAAGACAGTGATTAACCTTGCAGGGGAGAAAAGGATAAAGAGGGAATTTCTGGTATTTGTATTGTCTTATTTTATAATCAGAATGATAGCCATAGGGACATTTCCTATATAATTCTCTATTTTTGTGTGCCTGAAATATTTACTAATATAACTTTAACTGAGAAGTCTTTGTTTTGTCTTTTTTCTGAATTTTATTTACACACAATAAAATTTACCATTTTTTGTATACAAATCATTGTAAAATATTTCTATTACCTCTCAAAATTAAAATATAAAATCAACTGAGAGCCAAAGATTAATGTTTCTACATATTATGTTTTTTATATTTCAAGGATTTATGACAGGAACTTATATTCAACCAGTCCCCTGCTGTAAACAACTAAAAAACTGAAAAAATACATGAAATAACTGTTTTCAGATATTGCATAACAGGAAATATAAGACTGTGATATTGCTAGAGAGAAGGAAAAATATTAAGGTGAGCCCCATATGGTCTCTCTTTCTATCTGGAGTTAATTTCTGGACTGTGGTGTAAGGAACGGTAGTCTAAAAAGAGCACAACTGTCTCCCTGACTTAAAAAGACAGAAATGAGAGCTCGGAAATACTTAGTTATCTGGAATGTATGGGGGAAAGTACCAAAAATAAAGGAGTGAAGCCAAAAGCTTCTCTAGAAGTCTGCACAGGACTCTCTTGAGTCTTTGGCCCAATACTAAACTATGCACGCACGGGACAAGACTCCAAGAGGACAGGCAGAGAACAGTCATCAGGGAATCAACAGATATCAGTTAACTGTAAGCTAAGTGATTACTGAACTCATCCAGGACTAGGAGATATTCAAGTCTGAAGTGAAATGTTAGCCGCTCAGTCATGTCTGATTCTTTGTGACAGACTCCTCTGTCCATGGGATTCTCCAGGCAACAATACTGGAGTGGGTTACCATGCCCTTCTCGAGGGGATTGTCCCAACCCAGGGATTGAGCCTGGGTCTCCTGTATTACAGGCAGATTCTTTACCATCTGAGCCATGGGAGAAGTCCAAATGCAAACTAAGACTGAACTCTCCAGGCAAGAATAAGCCATTCCCTTCTCCAGGGTGTCTTCCTGACTCAGGGATAGAACTTGGGTCTCCTGCATTGTAGGCAGATTATTTACCATCTGAGCCACCAGGAGAGATCAGAGTTAAACACTTTACAAAAAGTGATGCCTTGATAGAGGATTCAGAAAGATTTCATCTTTGGAGAAGAAGTAATCTAGCCCTAGAGTAAAAGTTTCTCTAGACTCATGCTACAAAGCTTAAAAGTAAGTCTCAAAGCAATAAGCTAATTCCTAAGCAAATTAACTCCATGACAAAACGGAGAAAAATCTAAAACTCTTTCATAGAAGGTAAAAAGAAATCTAGGCGCCCATTATATGTCCATCATATAATAAAAAATTGCTAGATATGTGAGAGAAGACGGAAAGTATGATCTATAACCCAAAGAAAAATTAATCAATAGAAATACATGCCCAAATGATGGAAACGTTATATCAACAAGGAATTTAAAACAGTATTATAAACTGTTGTATTATATTTATTAAACTATTATAATGTGTCAACTAGATTAAGAAACAGATCAACACAACAAAGCGAAGTTAGGAAATCTCAATTAAAAAATGGAAACTGCAAACAGGACCAAATAAAAATCCTGGGATCCAAAAACAAATTATATGAATTAAAAATTTCACTGGGTACGTTTAATAGTGGGCTTCCGCAGGTGGCACTAGTGGTGAAGAACCCCACCTGCTAAGGCAGAAGACTAAAAGACGCAGGTTCCATCTCTGGGTAGGAAGATCCCCTGGAGGAGGGCATGGCAATCCACTCCAGTATTCTTGCCTGGAGAATCCCATGGACATAGGAGCCTGGTGGGCTACAGTCCATAAGGTCGCAAAGAGTCAGACATCACCGAAGCAATCTAGCACTTAGCACAGACTTAACAACAGACAGGGATACAGAGAAGAAAGAACAGTGAACTTGAAGACATGGCAAAAGAAATTATCTGATAGAGTGCCTGATGAACTATGGTCAGAGGAGACAGGGATCAAGACCATCCCCATGGAAAAGAAATGAAAGAAAGCAAAATGGCTGTCTGGAGAGGCCTTACAAATAGCTGTGAAAAGAAGAGAAGTGAAAAGCAAAGGAGAAAAGGAAAGATATAAGCATCTGAATGCAGAGTTCCAAAGAATAGCAAGGAGAGATAAGAAAGCCTTCCTCAGCGATCAGTGCAAAGAAATAGAGGAAAAGAACAGAATGGGAAAGACTAGAGATCTCTTCAAGAAAATTAGAGATGCCAAGGGAACATTTCATGCAAAGACGGGCTTGATAAAGGACAGAAATGGTATGGACCTAACAGAAGCAGAAGATATTAACAGGTGGCAAGAACAGAAGAAGAACTGTACAAAAGAGATCTTCATGACCAAGATAATTACAATGGTGTGATCACTCACTTAGAGCCAGACATCCTGGAATGTGAAGTCACGTGGGCCTTAGAAAGCATCACTAAGAACAAAGCTAGTGGAGGTGATGTAATTCCGGTTGAGCTGTTTCAAATCCTGAAAGATGATGCTGTGAAAGTGCTGCACTCAATATGCCAGCAAATTTGGAAAACTCAGCAGTGGCCACAGGACTGGAAAAGGTCAGTTTTCATTCCAGTCCCAAAGAAAGGCAATGCCAAAGAATGCTCAAACTACCACACAATTGCACTCATCTCACACACTAGTAAAGAAATGCTCAAAATTCTCCAAGCCAGGCTTCAGCAATACGTGAACCATGAACTTCCAGATGTTCAAGCTGGTTTTAGAAAAGGCAGAGGAACCAGAGGTCAAATTGCCAACATCCGCTGGATCATGGAGAAAGCAAGAGAGTTCCAGAAAAACATCTACTTCTGCTTTATTGACTATGCCAAAGCCTTTGACTGTGTGGATCACAATAAACTGTGGAAAATTCTGAAAGAGATGGGAATACCAGACCACCTGACCTGCCTCTTGAGAAACCTATATGCAGGTCAGGAAGCAACAGTTAGAATTAGACACAGAACAACGGACTGGTTCCAAATAGGAAAAGGAGTATGTCAAGGCTATATACTGTCACCCTGCTTATTTAACTTCTATGCAGAGTTTATCATGAGAAATGCTGGGCTGGAAGAAGCACAAGCTGGAATCAAGACTGCCGGGAGAAATATCAATAACTTCAGATATGCAGATGACACCACCCTTATGGCAGAAAGTGAAGAGGAACTAAAAACCCTCTTGATGAAAGTGAAAGAGGAGAGTGAAAAATTTGGCTTAAAGCTCAACATTCAGAAAACGAAGATCATGGTATCTGGTCCCATCACTTCATGGGAAATAGATGGGGAACCAGTGGAAACAGTCAGACTTTATTTTTTGGGGCTCCAAAATCACTGCAGATGGTGACTGCAGCCATGAAATTAAAAGAGGCTTACTCCTTGGAAGAAAAGTTATGACCAACCTAGACAGCATATTCAAAAGCAGAGACATTACTTTGCCAACAAAGGTCCATCTAGTCAAAGCTTTTGGTTTTTCTAGTGGTCACGTATGGATGTGAGAGTTGGACTGTGAAGAAAGCTGAGCACCACAGAATTGATGCTTTTAAACTGTGGTGTTGGAGAAGACTCTTGAGAGTCCCCTGGACTGCAAGGAAATCCAACCAGTCCATTCTGAAGGAGATCAGTCCTGGGTGTTCTTTGGAAGGACTGATGCTAAAGCTGAAACTCCAGTACTCTGGCCACCTCATGCAAAGAGTTGACTCCTTGGAAAAGACTCTGATGCTGGGAGGGATTGGGGGCAGGAGGAGAAGGGGACGACAGAAGATGAGATGGTTGGATGGCATCACCGACTTGATGGACATGAGTCTGAGTAAACTCCCGGAGCTGGTGATAGACAGGAAGGCCTGGCGTGCTGCAATTCATGGGGTCTCAAAGAGTTGGACACGACTGAACAACTGAACTGAACTGAGGCTGAAAGAAATGATGTCAAGTGGTAATATAAATGAATAAACGAAGGGCTAAAAAATGAAGAGTACTAGAAATGGTAAATATGGAAGTAAATGTAAAAGACTGTCTTCCTTATTTTTTAATTTTCTAAAATATAATTGTTTGAAGAAACAAAATAACAATGTACTGCAAGGTTTATGATGCATGTAGATGTAAAATGAATGTGAACAGCAGCAGAAAGGATAGAGGGGAGTGAAAATAAACTATTACAATTTTTAAAATTATATGTGAATTTGTATTATTTGAAGGTAGAGTATAATGACTCAAAGATGAACAATGTACATTCTAGAGGAACCATTAACAATAGAAGATAAAGAATATGTATAGCTAATAATCAAATAATAGAGATAAAGTTGAATACTGGAAAACACTAATAATAATCCAGAAAAGGCAAGGATGGAGGAGGACAAAAACAAAGAACATAAAAAAGAAATAGAAAAACATAGCAAGATGGTGGGTTTAAAACAAGCCATAGCTAAACTTACATTAATTGTAAATGATAAAATATTCTAATTAAATAACAGAGGTTGTCAAACTAGAGTTTAAAAGGCAAGAACAAACTTATGCCATCTAAGAGATTCCCAATAAATAAATGACCGAGAGAGATTAAAAGTATGACAGAAACATATATACCATGCAAAGACTAATCTTATGAAAATTTAGTTATGTAGTTACCTAGAGCTAGCTGCTCAGTCATGTCTGACTCTTTGTGACCCCATGGGCTGTAGCCCTCCAAGCTCCCCCGTTCATGAATTTTTCCAGGCAAGAATACTGGAACCAGTTGCCACTTCCTACTCCAGGGGATCTTCCCAACCTAGGGATTGAACCTGTGTCTCTTGCATCTCCTAACTGGCAGGCGGATTCTTATTCTTATGAAAATTGAAATGTCTATGTTAATATCAAACAATAGACTTCAGGGGGAGATCACCAGAGATAAAAGTTATATTTTATGATAATAGGATCAATAGACGTCCCTGGTGGCACAGTTGATAAGAATCTGGCTGCCAATGCAGGGGACACAGGTTCAACCCCTGGTCCAGGAAGATTCCACTTGCCACAGACCAACTAAGCCCACGTGCCACATCTCCTGAGCCCACGCTCTGGAGCCTGTGAGTTACAACTACTGAGCCCACATGCTGCAACTATTGAATCCCATGCACCTAGAACCTGTGCTCCACAACAAGAGAAGTCACCACACTGAGAAGCCTGTATGCTGCAGTGAGAAGCCTGCACACCACAAAGAAGAGTAGCTTCTGCTCACCACAACTAAAGAAAGCTGCTGCACAGCAATGAAGACCCAGCGCAGCCAAAATTACATTAATTTTAGAAAAGATCACTTCATCAAGAAGACATATAATCATAATGTGTGTGCAATTAATAACAGCTTCAACATACACATACAAAAACACCAGTAGAACCAAAAGAAAAAATTAAGATTCTTAATTATATTTGGAGATTAACATTCCTCTCTCAAGAATGAACAAAACAAAAAGAAAATCAGCAAAAATAAGATATTTGAACAATACTGTCAATCAACTCAATCTTTTCACATTTATAGAACACTGCATTGAACAGCTGCAGAATACACTCTTTCCATGTGCACATGGACCATTCATCACAAGTGATCCATAGAATAAGGCACAATAAATAAAGGTACAAATAATTAAAAAGTAGTAATGATATAGACTATGTTCCTTGACTATAATTTAAATAAAATAGAATCAAACAAAAGGCATCTGGAAGATCTCCAAGTATTCAGAAATTAAACAACATGTTTAATTAACATGGATCAAAATAAAAATTATAATGAAAATTAGAAAACTTCAAACTTGATGATACATCATGTAAAATTTGTAGTATTCAGCTAAAGCAGTAATTAGGAGGAAATTTTAAAATTAAATGACTTTTACTAAAACAGATTTTTTTTGATGGCCTGTGCCATAAACCAACAAGAATCGGCCATGGGCATACAGGCCCTCCCTCTTGAAAGAGAAATCCCACACACAGGAACAAAGACCCAGTGTAGTCAAAAAATAATAATACTTCTTAAAAAAAAAACACAATGAATTAAATACAGGAAAACAAAATGATTTGAATTACTTCAGATTTCTTATCAAAAGCTATGGAGGCCAGAAGTTGCTGAAAGAAAGATTTTACTGTGCTGAAAAGAAAGAACTATCAACCTAAAATTCTATATCCAGTAGAAATCCCCTTTAGGAATAAAGGTGAAATTCACTAGTGAAAGAAAATTGAAATCTGCTGCCATCAGACTTTCTCAAAAAGAAATGCTAAAGGAGGAGGAGAAGATGGCAATCCGCTCCAGGATTCTTGCCTGGACAAGTCCATGGATAGAAGAGCCTGCTGGGATGCAGTCCATGGGGGTCACACAACTGAGCCTGCAAGCAGGAGTGGGGGTGGAGGGAGATGGATTGGTAGCAATAAACAGGCAGAACTAAAAAGAAAGAAAAGAAATGCTAAAGGACATTCTTTAGGTGTAAGGAGATGATACTAGATGAAAATTTGAAATTTCAGGAATGGAGAAAGAATGATAGACATGGTAAATCTGGATAAACTTGGTAGAGTATTTTCTCCCCTTAACTTTGGTAAAGTACACATGATAGTTGGAAGCAAAAATTATAGTATTGTTGAGTGGGGTTTTCAGTGCATGTAAATGCATTATATACAACTACATCATAAAGTGGGAAGGGTAGAGATTTATATGATGGTAAAGTTTCTCCATTCTACTTGAAGTAGTAAATATTAATTCTAAGAATATTGTGAAAAATTAGGGATATGTTATGTTAATCCCTAGAATAACTACTAAAAAGACTATAAAGAAATGTAACCAAACATCCAATGAATTTAATTAAAGTGGAATCCTAAAAAATAAAAATCAAAAAAGAAAAGGTAGGAGAGATAAAAGTGGAACAAAAAGTGGGCACAAAAAGAAATTAGTAGTAAAACTGTAGACCTAAAATTGAATATATCAATAATTATACTATATGTAAATAGTCTAAGCACAGTCATTAAAAGACAGAATTGTCAGATTGAATAAAATAACAAAATTTAACTATATACTGTCTGTAAGAAACTTACTTTAAGTAAAATGACATGGGTAGGTAAAAAGTAAAAGATGGAAAAAAGACTTATGATGCCAACATAGTCAAAAGAAAGCTGGAGAAGCTTTATCAATAGCCAACAAAATAGATTTCAAAGCAAGTGGGGGGTTTTATATAATAATAAAAGAGTTGATACACTAAGAAGACAAAGCAATCTTAAAGGTGGTATGTACTTAACAGAGTTTCAAATAAAAGAAGCTATAATCAATGGAATTGAAGGAAGATTTGGGCAAATCCACAGCTAGAGTTGAAGCCTTCAGCATTCTTCTCCCAGTAACCAGTAGAACGAATATAAAACTGGCAAGAATACATAACTTAACAAAGACCATCAGGTACCATGATTTCCAAAGAACTGAAATCATAGAGAAGATGTTTTCTGACTATGAGTGAGTGCATGAGTGAGAGGCACTCAGTTGTGTCCGACTCTTTGCAATCCATGGACCATACAGCCCAAAGGAGACTGTAGTCCAAAGGAGACTATATAGCCCATGGGCCATACAGAGCAAAGGGGAAAAGGAAAGCTGTATTCATCTGAATGCAGAGCTCCAAAGAATAGCAAGAAGAGACAAGAAAGCCTTCCTCAGTGATCAGTGCAAAGAAACAGAGGAAAACAATAGAATGGGAAAGACTAGAGATCTCTTCAAGAAAATTAGAGATGCCAAGGGAACTTTTCATGCAAAGATGGGCACAATAAAGGACAGAAATGGTATGGACCTAACAGAAGCAGAAGATATTAAGAAGAGGTGGCAGGAATACACAGAAGAACTCTACAAAAAAGGTCTTCATGACCCAGATAACCACAATGGTGTGATCACTCACTTAGAGCCAGACATCCTGGAATGTGAAGTCACATGGGCCTTAGGAAGCATCACTACGAACAAAGCTAGTGGAGGTGATAGAATTCCAGTTGAGCTATTTCAAATCCTAAAAGATGATGCTATGAAAGTACTGCACTCAATATGCCAATAAATTTGGAAAACTCAGCAGTGGCCACAGGACTGGAAAAGGTCAGTTTTCATTCCAGTCCCAAAGAAAGGCAATGCCAAAGAATACTCAAACTACCGCACAATTGCACTCATCTCACACGCTAAAGTTATGCTTAAAATTCTCCAAGCCAGGCTTCAGCAATATGTGAACCGTGAACTTCCAGATGTTCAAGCTGGTTTTAGAAAAGGCAGAGGAACCAGAGGTCAAATTGCCAACATAAACTGTGGAAAATTCTGAAAGAGATGGGAATACCGGACCACCTGACCTGCCTCTTGAGAAACCCGTATGGAGGTCAGGAAGCAACAGTTAGAACTGGACATGGAAAAACAGACTGGTTCCAAATAGAAAAAGGAGTATGTCAAGGCTGTATATTGTCACTGTGCTTATTTAACTTATATGCAGAGTACATCATGAGAAACGCTGGGCTGAATGAAACACAAGCTGGAATCAAGATTGCTGGGAGAAATATCAATAACCTCAGATATACAGATGACACCACCCTTATGACAGAAAGTGAAGAGCTAAAGAGCCTCTTGATGAAAGTGAAAGTGGAGAGTGAAAAAGCTGGCTTAAAGCTCAACATTCAAAGAACTAAGATCATGGCATCCAGTCTCATCACTTCAAGGCAAAAAGAGGGGGAAACAGTGTTAACAGTGGCAAACTTTATTTTTTTAGGCTCCAAAATCACTGCATAGGGTGACTGCAGCCATGAAATTAAAAGACACTTGCTCCCTGGAAGAAAAGTTATGACCAACCTAGACAGCATATTAAAAAGCAGAGACATTACTTTGTCAACAAAGGTCCATCTAGTCAAGGCTATGGTTTTTCCAGTAGTCATGTATGGATGTGAGAATTGGACTGTGAAGAAAGCTGAGCGCTGAAGAATTGATGCTTTTGAACTGTGGTGTTGGAGAAGACTCTTGAGAGTCCCTTGGACTGCAAGGAGATCCAACCAGTCCATCCTAAAGGAAATCAGTCCTGAATATTCGCTGGAAGGACTGATGCTGAAGCTGAAGCTCCAATATTTTGGCCACCTGATGCAAAGAGCTGACTCATTGGAAAAGATCCTGATGCTGGGAAAGATTGAAGGCAGGAGGAGAAGGGGACGACAAAGGATGGGGTGGTTGGATGGCATCACCGAGTCAATGGACATGAATTTGAGTAAACTCTGGGAGTTGGTGATGGACAGGGAGCCTGGCGTGCTGCAGTCCATGGGGTCACAAAGAGTTGGACATGACTGAGCAACTGAACTGAACTGAACTATATAGTCCATGGAATTCTCCAGGCCAGAATACTGGAGTAGGTAGCCGTTCCTGTCTCCATGGAATCTTCCCAACCCAGGGATCGAACCCAGGTCTCCTGCATTGCAGGGTGATTCTTTACCAGCTGAGCCACCAGGGAAGCCCTTTCTGACTATAATGAGATTAAATAAAAATTAATAACAATTATTACAAAATGTTAATAAAAAAGAAAACCTAAATAAATAGAGAAACATATTATGTTGATGGTTAAAAATATCACTAAGAAAATGAAAAACAACAAGCTATGGAATGGGAGAAAATATTTGTAAATCATATATTTGATAAATGACTTGTACCTAGAATATATAAAGAGTTCTTACTTCTCAATATAAAAATACACTCAATTTGAAAAATGAGCTAAAGACTTGAATAAAAAATCTCAAAAAAAAAGGCATGTAAAATGCTAATAGGCACATGAAAATACATTCAACACCATGAGTCATCAGGGAAATTCAAATTAAAGCCACAATGAGATACTACTTCACACCCATTAGAATGGTTATAATTATGAAGACAGAGAATATCAAATGTTAGTAAGGAAGTGGAAAAACTAGAACCTTTGTACATTGCTGTAAGGAATGTAAAATGGTAACAGCCACTTTGGAAAACAGTGGAACAGTTTCTTTAAAAGATAAATTTGCCGTACAACTCAGGCATTCCCCTCCTAAGAATCTACCCAAAAGAAATGAAAACAGGGAGCTTTCTGGTGGTCCAGTGGTTAGGACTTGGCACTTTCACTGCCATGGCCCTAGGTTCAAACCCTAGTAGGGGAACTAAGATCTCACAAGCTGCTTGGCATGGCCAAAAAATGAAATAAAACAGAGTCAGTATTTTAAAAAAAAAAGGGAGAGAGAAATGAAAACTTGTACTCACATGAAAAAACCATGTATACAAATTATCACAGCAGCATTTTTCATACTAGCCCTAAAGCTGGTAACCACCTAAATGTTCATTACATGATAAATGGATAAGCAAATATCCATACAATCAAATAAATTTTGGCAAAAAAGAAACGTAGTTCTAAAACATGCTTCAACATAGATGAATCTCAAAAACATTATGCTAAGCTAGCTACAAACACTATGTATGATATGATTCCATTTAAATGAAATGTCCAGAAGTGGCAAATTTATAGAAACAGATGGAAAATCAGTGGTAGCCTGAGACTAGGAGTGGGAGGAGAGATTAACTGCAGATCAGCATGAGGTTATTTTTTGATATAATAGAAATATTCTACAACTGGAGTGTGATGATAGTTGTACAACTCAATTTATTAAAAGTCATAGAATTATACCTTTATAAGAGTTGAATTCTAAGGCTGTAAATTAAACTTTAATAAAACTGTTTTTAAAAAAAACCACACTTAGATATCTAATTATGTTAGGGTTTTAATCAAGAAAGGATAATGAATTGTAATCAGTGCTAGCTACCATGGCAGAAATCCCCATTTAGTCAGAGGATACGGCTTTTTAGAGAGGGAAGCAATTGTCCCCAGAGTAATCTATTCAGGAAATTCTGAGCCACCTTGTTAAAAAGGAATGTTCAACTATGTATCTTATGGATGCCAACTCTTACTTTGGAAGCAGTTCTGGCTGTCAACTCCATTCATCCATTCAGCAAAAGTCATAGAATGCTTACTTATTTGCCAAGTATTATTTGTCAAGCGGGAGGGGGATAATAAAAAATGAAAAGGCATGGCTTGGCCTTTAACCTGCCAGCATTTCAAAACTTGTGGCTCCATTAGGAGTTTGTCCCTTCTTCCTTTTCTAGCTACTAGCCTCTTTGACTTCAGAGCCATGATCCTTACTGTGTCCACTTTCCCATCTCCAAAATTTATTATTTTTTCTTTTTAGCATAATTTCAAGCAGGCAGAAAGTATACAGAAAACTATAATAAACATTTGTGTGCCTGGTTACCTCTTAATCTTTTAGATTTTTAGGTTTTAATCGTAGTTCTTTAAACAAAATAAAATATGACATACGCATTTGAAGCCCCTTTTGCTCACTTTTCTTTTTTTTAAAATTCTCTTTCTTTTTACATGTGTTCCCAATCCCGAACCCCCCTCCCACCTCCCCCCCGCCTCCACACCATCCCTCCGGGTCATCCCAGTGCACCAGCCCCAAGCATCCTGCACCCTGCATCGAACCTAGACGGACGATTCATTTCTTAATAATATTATACATGTTTCAATGCCATTCTCCCAAATCATCCCACCCTCACCCTCTCCCACAGAGTCCAAAAGACTGTTCTATACATCTGTGTCTCTTTTGCTGTCTCGCATACAGGGTTATCGTTACCATCTTTCTAAATTCCATATATATGCATTAGTATACTGTATTGGTGTTTTTCTTTCTGGCTTACTTCACTCTGTATAATCGGCTCCAGTTTCATCCACCTCATTAGAACTGATTCAAATGTATTCTTTTTAATGGCTGAGTAATACTCCATTGTGGATATGTACCACAGCTTTCTTATCCATTCATCTGCTGATGGACATCTAGGTTGCTTCCATGTCCTGGCTATTGTAAACAGTGCTGCGATGAACATTGCGGTACACATGTCTCTTTCAATTCTGGTTTCCTTGGTGTGTATGCCCAGCAGTGGGATTGCTGGGTCATAAAGCAGTTCTATTTCCATTTTTTAAAGGAATCTCCACACTGTTCTCCATAGTGGCTGTACTAGTTTGCATTCCTACCAACAGTGTAAGAGGGTTCCCTTTTCTTCATACCCTCTCCAGCATTTACTGCTTGCAGACTATTGGATCGCAGCCATTCTGACTGGCGTGAAGTGGTACCTCATTGTGGTTTTTATTTCCATTTCTCTGATAATGAATGATGTTGAGCATCTTTTCATATGTTTGTTAGCCATCTGTATGTCTTCTTTGGAGAAATGTTTATTTAGTTCTTTGGCCCATTTTTTGATTCGGTCGTTTATTTCTCTGGAATTGAGCTGCAGGAGTTTTTGTATATTTTTGAGATTAGTTCTTTGTCAGTTGCTTCATTTGATATTATTTTCTCCCATTCTGAAGGCTGTCTTTTCACCTTGCTTATAGCTTCCTTTGTTGTACAGAAGCTTTTAATTTTAATTAGGTCCCATTTGTTTATTTTTGCTTTTATTTCCAGTATTTTGGGAGGTGGATCATAGAGGATCCTGCTGTGATTTATGTTGGAGAGTGTTTTGCCTATGTTCTCCTCTAGGAGTTTTATAGTTTCTGGTCTTACATTTAGATCTTTAATCCATTTTGAGTTTATTTTTGTGTGCGGTGTTAGAAAGTGATCTAGTTTCATTCTTTTACAAGTGATTGTCCTGTTTTCCCAGCACCACTTGTTAAAGAGATTGTCTTTATTCCATTGTATAGTCTTGCCTTCTTTGTCGAAGATAAGGTGTTCACTTCTTTTCTTACAGAGGTAACTGGTATCCTGAAGTTGTCATTCACCATTTCCACACATATCTATATACTATTATTTTACATGTATACATATTCACAAAAAATGCATACATTTCACAAACTTTATATAAATGATGTGATACTTTATATTTTCTCTTGTATTTTGTGTTTTAATGCAACATGTTTTCTGAATTGATTCATATTGTAACTTCAATTTTGTGTTCCATTATATGTCCTTTGCAGCCAAAGATGGAGAAGCTCTATACAGTCAGCAAAAACAAGACCAGGAGCTAATTGTGGCTCAGATCATGAACTCCTTATTACCAAATTCAGACTTAAATTGAAGAAAGTAGGGAAAACCACTAGACCATTCAGGTATGACCTAAATCAAATCTCTTATGATTATACAGTGGAAGTGAGAAATAGATTTAAGGGTCTAGATCTGATGGATAGAGTGCCTGATGAACTATGGAATGAGGTTCGTGACATTGTACAGGACACAGGGATCAAGACCATCCCCATGGAAAAGAAATGCAAAAAGGCAAAATAGCTGTCTGGGGAGGCCTTACAAATAGCTGTGAAAAGAAGAGAAGTGAAAAGCAAAGGAGACAAGGAAAGATATAAGCATCTGTATGCAGAGTTCCAAAGAATAGCAAGGAGAGATAATTCCTCAGCGATCAATGCAAAGAAATAGAGGAAAAGAAAAGAATGGGAAAGACTAGAGATCTCTTCAAGAAAATTAGAGATACCAAGGGAACATTTCATGCAAAGATGGGCTCAATAAAGGACAGAAATGGTCTGGACATAACAGAAGCAGAAGATATTAAAAAGAGGTGGCAAGAATACACAGAACTGTACAAAAAAGATCTTCACGACCAAGATAATCACAATGGTGTGATCACTCACCTAGAGCCAGACATCCTGGAATGTGAAGTCAAGTGGGCCTTAGAAAGCATCAAAACAAAGCTAGTTGAGGTGATTCCAGTTGAGCTATTTCAAATCCTGAAAGATGATGCTGTTAAAGTGCTGCACTCAATATGCCAGCAAATTTGGAAAACTCAGCAGTGGCCACAGGACTAGAAAAGGTCAGTTTTCATTCCAATCCCAAAGAAAGGCAATGCCAAAGAATGCTCAAACTACCACACAATTGCACTCATCTCACACGCTAGTAAAGTAATGCTCAAAATTCTCCAAGCCAGACTTCAGCAACACATGAACCGTGAACTTCCAGATGTTCAAGCTGGTTTTAGAAAAGGCAGAGGAACCAGAGATCAAATTGGCAACATCTCCTGGATCATGGAAAAAGCAAGAGAGTTCCAGAAAAACATCTATTTCTGCTTTATTGACTATGCCAAAGCCTTTGACTGTGTGGATCACAATAAACTGTGGAAAATTCTGAAAGAGATGGGAATACCAGACCACCTGACCTGCCTCTTGAGAAATCTATATGCATGTCAGGAAGCAACAGTTAGAACTGGACATGGAACAACGGACTGGTTCCAAATAGGAAAAGGAGTACGTCAAGGCTGTATACTGTCACCCTGCTTGTTTAACTTCTATGCAGAGTACATCATGAGAAATGCTGGGCTGGAAGAAACACAAGCTGGAATCAAGATTGCCGGGAAAAATATCAATAACCTCAGATATGCAGATGACACCACCCTTATGGCAGAAAGTGAAGAGGAACTAAAAAGCCTCTTGATGAAAGTGAAAGAGGAGAGTGAAAAAGTTGGCTTAAAGCTCAACATTCAGAAAATGAAGATCATGGCATCCGGTCCCATCACTTCATGGGAAATAGATGGGGAAACAGTGGAAACAGTGTCAGACTTTATTTTTGGGGGCTCCAAAATCACTGCAGATGGTGACTGCAGCCATGAAATTAAAAGAGGCTTACTCCTTGGAAGAAAAGTTATGACCAACCTAGATAGTATATTCAAAAGCAGAGCTATTACTTTGCCAACAAAGGTCCATCTAGTCAAGGCTATGGTTTCTCTAGTAGTCATGTATGGATGTGAGAGTTGGACTGTGAAGAAAGCTGAGTGCCAAAGAATTGATGCTTTTGAACTGTCATTTGGAGAAGACTCTTGAGAGTCCCTTGGACTGCAAGATACAACCAGTCCATTCTAAAGGAGATCAGTCCTGGGTGTTCTTTGGAAGGAATGATGCTAAAGCTGAAACTCCAATACTTTGGCCACCTCATGAGAAGAGTTGACTCATTGGAAAAGACTCTGATGCTGGGAAGGATTGGGGGCAGGAGGAGAAGGGGATGACAGAGGATGAAATGGCTGGATGGCTTCACCGACTCAATGGACGTGAGTTTGAATGAACTCTGGGAGTTGGTGATGGACAGGGAGGCCTGGTGTGCTGCAATTCATGGGGTCACAAAGATTCGGACACGACTGAGTGACTGAACTGCACTGAACTGACATGTGCTGTGCTTAGTCACTCAGTCATGTGCAATTCTTTGACAGCCCATGGACTGTAGCCTGCTAGGCTCCTCTGTCCATGGGGGTCCTCCAGCAAGAATACTGGAGTTGGTTGCCAAATCCTTTGCCAGGGGATCTTTCCAATCCAGGAATCAAACCCAGGTCTCCTGCATTGCTGGAGGATTCTTTACCATCTGAGCCACCAGGGAAGTCATTATATGAAGAAAGAACAATTTATTTATCTATCCTCCTATTTTGGACTTTGAGGTTGTTCCTATTTTTTTTCTATTGTAAACAGTGTTGAAAACCACTCTTATAAATCTTTCTTTATGCAAATATACAAGGTTTTTATGGGCTTTCCTGGTGGCTCAGATGGTAAAGAATCTGCCTGCAATGTGGGAGACCCGGGTTTGATCCATGGGTCGGGAGAATCCCCTGCAGAAGGAAATAGCAACCGACTCCAGTATTCTTGCCTGGCAAATCCCATGGACAGAGGAGGCTCCCAGGTTACAGTCCATGGGGTCACAAAGAGTTGGACATGACTGAGAGAGAAACACATATACACCTAGAGGCAGAATTACTAGGCCATGGAATATGTACTAATTTTCAGCTTTGGTTGTTCTGTCACTAAGTCATGTCTGACTCTTTGCAGTCCTATGGTCTGCAGCACACCAGGCTTCCCTGTCCTTCACCATCTCCTGGTGCTTGCTCAAACTCATGTCCATTGAGTCGGTGATGCCATCCAACCATTTCATCCTCTGTTGCTCACTTCTCTTCCTGCCCTCTATTTTTCCCAGCACCAGGGTCTTTTCCAGTGAGTCAGTTCTTCATATCAGGTGGCCAAAATATTGGAGCTTCAGCTTCAGCATCAGTTCTTCCATTGAATATTCAAGGCTGACTTCCTTTAGGATTGACTGGTTTGACCTCCTTGCTATTCAAGGTACTCTTAAGAGTCTTCTCCAGCACCACAGTTCAAAAGCATCAATTCTTCAACACTCAGCCTTCTTTATGGTCCAGCTCTCACGTCTATACATAACTACAGGAAAAACCATAGCTTTGACTAAAAGGACTTTGTCGGCACAGTGATGTCTCTGCTTTTTAATATGCTGTCTCTGTTCAGTTAAGTTCAGTCAATCAGTTGTATCCAACTCTTTGCAACGCTGTGGACTGCAACATGCCAGGCTTCCCTGTCCACCACCAACTCCTGGACTCTGTCTAGAGTTGTCATAGCTTTTCTTTCAAGGAGCAAATGTCTTTTAATTTCTTGGCTGCAGTCACCACCTGCAGTGATTTTGGCGCCCAAGAAAACGAAATTTCCACTTTTTCCCAAACTATTTGCCATGCATTGATGGGACCAGATGCCATGATCTTAGTTTTCTGAATGTTGAGTTTTAAGCCACCTTTTTCACTCCCCTCTTCCACCTTCATCAAGAGGCTCTTTAGTTTCTCTTTGCTTTCTACCATTAAAGTGGTATCATCTGAATATCTGAGGTTTGTCAGCTTTGGTAGATATATCCAAATTTCTCTTCAACAACTGATTTACATTCCCACTAGCAGTATCTGAGAATTATCATTTGTCTATATCTTTCTCAACATATGGTTTTGTCACATTCAGTTCAGTTCAGTTCAGTCGTTCAGTCGTGTCCGACTCTCTGCGACCCCATGAATCGCAGCACGCCAGGCCTCCCTGTCCATCACCAACTCCCGGAGTTCACTCAGACTCACATCCATCGAGTCCATGATGCCATCCAGCCCTCTCATCCTTGGTCATCCCCTTCTCCTCCTGCCCCCAATCCCTCCCAGCATCAGAGTCTTTTCCAATGAGTCAACTCTTCGCATGAGGTGGCCAAAGTACTGGAGTTTCAGCTTTAGCATCATTCCTTCCAAAGAAATCCCAGGGTTGATCTCCTTCAGAATGGACTGGTTGGATCTCCTTGCAGTCCAAGGGACCCTCAAGAGTCTTCTCCAACACCATAGTTCAAAAGCATCAATTCTTCGGCAGTCAGCCTTCTTCACAGTCCAACTCTCACATCCATACATGACCACAGGAAAAACCATAGCCTTGACTAGATGGACCTTAGTCAGCAAAGTAATGTCTCTGCTTTTGAATATACTATCTAGGTTGGTCATTATCACGTTAGATTTTGTCTATATGAAAGATATAAAATGGTATCTCATTTAGTTTTAATTTGCTTGTTCCTGATTAGCGGGCAAGTGAAATATTTCTTGTATGTCTGATGGTACGTTAAATTTCCTCCTCTGTAAGTTATCTGTTATTCCTTGACCATTTTCCTATTGGATTGTTTGCCTTTTCTTATTGATTTGTTGTGGTTGTTTAATCTTTGTCTATTATGTATTTATATTTTTTTCAGTATATTTTTTCCCTTTTCTGTGATGATCTTTGTTAAGCAGAATTTTAAAAATCTTAAATGTTAAGATTGACTAGTTTTCTGTGAGTATGGTTTCAGTGTGTCTGCCCTCTGAGGCCCTCTTGCAACACTTACCATCTTCCTTGGGTTTCTCTTACCTTGGCTTGGGGTATCTCTTCACAGCTGCTCCTGCAAAGCACAGCTGCTGTTCCTTACCTTGGAGGAGAGGTATCTCCTTACCGCCACCGTTCCTGACCTTCAACGTGGGATAGCTCCTCTAGGCCCTCCTGTGCCTGCACAGCCACCACTCCTCGGGTTGCTCCTCCCAGCTGCCGGCCCTGGCCTCAGGCTCGGGGTGGCTTCTCCTGGCCGCCACTGGCCTTGGATGCAGGGTAGCTCCTCTCGGCCGTGTTTAGTGAGCCGGCTCGTAGCCGCCTGCGCTTAGTGAGCCGATCTAATCACACTAGGACCACAGTCTTGTCTAACTCAATGAAACCAAGCCATACCTGCAGGGCAACCCAGGATGGGCGGGTCATGGTGGAGAGGTCTGACAGAATGTGGTCCACTGGAGAAGGGAATGGCAAGCCACTTCAGTATTCTTGCCTTGAGAACCCCATGAACAGTAGGAAAAGGCAAAATGATAGGATACCCAAAGAGGAACTCCCCAGGTCATTAGGTGCCCAATACGCTACTGGAGATCAGTGGAGAAATAACTCCAGAAAGAATGAAGGGATGGAGCCAAAGGAAAAACAATATCCAGTTGTGGATGTGACCGGTGATAGAGGCAAGATCCGATGCTGTAAAGAGCAATATTGCATAGGAACCTGGAATGTCAGGTCCATGAATCAAGGCAAATTGGAAGTGGTCAAACAAGAGATGGCAAGGGTGAACATCGATATTCTAGGAATCAGCGAACTAAAACGGACTGGAATGGGTGAATTTAACTCAGATGACTATTACATCTACCACTGCGGGCAGGAATCCCTCAGAAGAAATGGAGTAGCTATCATGGTCAACAAGAGAGTCCGAAATGCAGTACTTGGATGCAATCTCAAAAACGACAGAATGATCTCTGTTCGTCTCCAAGGCAAACCATTAAATATCACAGTTATCCAAGTCTATGCCCCAACTAGTAACGCTGAAGAAACTGAAGTTAAACGGTTTTATGAAGACCTACAAGACATTTTAGAACTAACACCTAAAAAAGATGTCCTTTTCATTATAGGGGACTGGAATGCAAAAGTAGGATGTCAAGAAACACCTGGAGTAACAGGCAAATTTGGCCTTGGAATGTGGAATGAAGCAGGGCAAAGACTAATAGAGTTTTGCCAAGAAAATGCACTGGACATAGCAAACACCCTCTTCCAACAACACAAGAGAAGACTCTACACATGGACATCACCAGATGGTCAACACCGAAATCAGATTGATTATATTCTTTGCACCCAAAGATGGAGAAGCTCAATACAGTCAAAAAAAACAAGACCAGGAACTGACTGTGGCTCAGATCATGAACTCCTTATTGGCAAATTCAGACTTAAATTGAAGAAAGTAGGGAAAACTGCTAGACCATTCAGGTATGACCTAAATCAAATCTCTTATGATTACACAGTGGAAGTGAGAAATAGATTTAAGGGTCTAGATCTGATGGATAGAGTGCCTGATGAACTATGGAATGAGGTTCGTGACATTGTACAGGAGACAGGGATCAAGACCATCCCCATGGAAAAGAAATGCAAAAAAGCAAAATGGCTGCCTGGGGAGGCCTTACAAATAGTTGTGAAAAGAAGAGAGGCAAAAAGCAAAGGAGAAAAGGAAAGATATAAGCATCTGCATGCAGAGTTCCAAAGAATAGCAAGAAGAGATAAGAAAGCCTTCTTCAGTGATCAATGCAAAGAAATAGAGGAAAACAACAGAATGGGAAAGACTAGAGATCTCTTCAAGAAAATTAGAGATACCAAGGGAACATTTCATGCAAAGATGGGCTCAATAAAGGACAGAAATGGTCTGGACATAACAGAAGCAGAAGATATTAAGAAGAGCTGGCAAGAATACATGGAAGAACTGTACGAAAAAGATCTTCACAAGCCAGATAATCATGATGACGTGATCACTAATCTAGAGCCAGATATCTTGGAATGTGAAGTCACGTGGGCCTTAGAAAGCATCACTATGAACAAAGCTAGTGGAGGTGATGGCATTCCAGTTGAGCTATTTCAAATCCTGAAAGATGATGCTGTGAAAGTGCTGCACTCAATATGCCAGCAAATTTGGAAAACTCAGCAGTGGCCACAGGACTGGAAAAGGTCAGTTTTCATTCCAATTCCAAAGAAAGGCAGTGCCAAAGAATGCTCAAACTACTGCACAATTGCACTCATCTCACACGCTAGTAAAGTAATGCTCAAAATTCTCCAAGCCAGGCTTCAGCAATACGTGAACTGTGAACTCCCTGATGTTCAAGCTGGTTTGAGAAAAGGCAGAGGAACCAGAGATCAAATTGCCAACATCCATTGGATCATGGAAAAAGCAAGAGAGTTCCAGAAAAACATCTATTTCTGCTTTATTGACTATGCCAAAGCCTTTGACTGTGTGGATCACAATAAACTGTGGAAAATTCTGAAAGAGATGGGAATACCAGACCACCTGACCTGCCTCTTGAGAAATCTGTATGCAAGTCAGGAAGCAACAGTTAGAACTGGACATGGAACAACAGACTGGTTCCAAATAGGAAAAGGAGTATATCAAGGCTGTATATTGTCACCCTGTTTATTTAACTTATATGCAGAGTACATCATGAGAAACGCTGGACTGGCAGAAACACGAGCTGGAATCAAGATTGCCGGGAAAAATATCAATCACCTCAGATATGCAGATGACACCACCCTTATGGCAGAAAGTGAAGAGGAGCTAAAAAGCCTCTTGTTGAAAGTGAAAGAGGAGAGTGAAAAAGTTGGCTTAAAGCTCAACATTCAGAAAACAAAGATCATGGCATCTGGTCCCATCACCTCATGGGAAATAGATGGGGAAACAGTGTCAGACTTTATTTTTTTGGGTTCCAAGATCACTGCAGATGGTGACTGCAGCCATGAAATTAAAAGAGGCTTATTCCTTGGAAGAAAAGTTATGACCAACCTAGATAGCATATTCAAAAGCAGAGACATTACTTTGCCGACTAAGGTCCGTCTAGTCAAGGCTATGGTTTTTCCTGTGGTCACGTATGGATGTGAGAGTTGGACTGTGAAGAAGGCTGAGCGCCGAAGAATTGATGCTTTTGAACTGTGGTGTTGGAGAAGACTCTTGAGGGTCCCTTGGACTGCAAGGAGATCCAACCAGTCCATTCTGAAGGAGATCAACCCTGGGAATTCCTTGGAAGGAATGATGCTAAAGCTGAAACTCCAGTACTTTGGCCACCTCATGTGAATAGCTGACTCATTGGAAAAGACTCTGATGCTGGGAATGATTGGGGGCAGGAGGAGAAGGGGATGACCCAGGATGAGATGGCTGGATGGCATCACGGACTGGATGGACATGAGTCTGAGTGAACTCCGGGAGATGGTGATGGACAGGGAGGCCTGGCGTGCTGCAATTCACGGGGTCTCAAAGAGTCGGACACGACTGAGCGACTGAACTGAACTGAACTAAATGTTAAGAAAATTAAAAACTTGCTCTTTGTGATTTGTACTTTTTATATCTTGCCTCCTTAAATTATTTTTAATTTTGTTAGGTATGCTAATGGTTTTATGTTAATTAGAAAAAGATCCTTACCAAGTAGAAAATGAACCTTGGATTATGTGCAAGTGAAATAATTTTTGCAAGAGATGCAGGTTAGATTCCCTGGAGGAGGACATGTAATCTACTCCAGTAGTCTTGCCTGGAGAATGCCATGGACAGAGGAGTCTGGCAGGCTAGGGTCCATAGGGTCACAGTCTAATGTGACTGAAGTGGCAGCATGCAGGCACAGCCATGATTATGTTATCTGTTCTTCTAGGTACTTGCTCTTTTCACATATTATTTTAAAGAAAATCCAAAACATTTATAACTATTTAGCATACATTACTAAATTTTGAGGACTTGTTTTAAAATAGTTTTAAACTATATAATTTTTTTTTTCTTAAACTTCTTATTTTGTATTGGACATGGCTGGATGGCATCACCGACTCGATGGACATGAGTTTGAGCCGGCTCCAGGAGTTGGTGAAAGACAGGGAAGCCTGGTGTACTGCAGTCCATGGGGTCACAAAGAGTCGGACATGACTGAGCTACTGAACTGAACTGAGAGCCAATTAGGGCTTCCCTGGTGGCTCAGTGGTAAAGAATCTGCCTGCAATGCAGGAGGCCCAGGTTCAACCCCTGGGTGAAGAAGCTCCCCTGCAGAAGGACATGGGAATTCACTCCAGTATCTTAGCCCGGAAAATTCCAGATATGAAGGAACCTGGAGGGCTACAATCCATGAGGTCTCAAAAGAGTTGGACCCAATTAAGTTACTAAGCAACAGAAACAACATAGTTGGTTAATAATGTTATGGCAGTTTTCAGGTGAATAGGGAGGGGACTCAGCCATACATATACATGTATCCATTCGCCCCCAAACCCCCCTCCCATTCAGGCTGTGAACAATGCTATGTTTTTTTAAAGTAAAAAGCAAAATAGCTAGGAATATAAACAATAATTCCTTAATTCTATCAAATATTCAATCAGTGTTCATTTGCAGTCATCTCAAATGTTACGTCCTGTGTATGTGTATACTTTACAATTTGCTTCAACCATGATCAAAAATGTCTGATGCTGTAAAGAATAATTATTGCATAGGAACCTGGAATATTAGGTTCATGAATCAAGGTAAATTGGAAATGGTTAAGCAGGAGATGGCAAGAGAAAACATTGACAATTTAGGAGTCAGTGAACTAAAATGGCCTGGAAAGGGCGAATTTAATTCAGATTACCATTATATCTACTACCGTGGGTAAGAATCCCTTAGAAGAAATGGAGTAGCCCTCATAATCAACAAGAGTCTGAAATGCAGTACTTGGGTGCAATCTCAAAAATGACAGAATGATCTCTATTTGTTTCCAAGGCAAACCATTCAATATCACAGTAATCCAAGCCCATGCACCAACCAGTAATGCTGAAGAAACTGAAGTCTGAGTGGTTCTATGAAGACTTACAAGACCTTCTAGAACTAACACCAAAAAAAAGATGTCCTTTTCACCATAGAGGACTGAAATGCAGAAGTAGGAAGTCAAGAGATACCTGGAGTAACAGGCAAGTTTGGCCTTGGAGTACAAAATGAAGCAGGGCAAAGTCTACCAGAGTTTTGCCAAGAGAATGCACTGGTCATAGCAAACACCCTCTTCCAACAACACAATGCTAAACATGGACGTCACAAGATGGTCAATATTGAAATCAAACTGATTAGTATTCTTTGCAGCCAAAGATGGAGAAGCTCTATACAGTCAGCAAAAAAAAAAAAAAAAGACAAGGAGCTGACCATGGCTCAGATCGTGAACTCCTTATTGCAAAACTCAGACTTAAATTGAAGAAAGTAGAGAAAACCACTGGACCATTCATGTATGATCTAAATTAAATCTCTTGTGATTATACAGTGGAAGTGACAAATAGATTCAAGGGATTAGATCTGATAGAGTGACTACCTGAAGAACTGCAGATGGAGGTTCGTAACATTGTACAGGAGATGGTGAATAAAATCATTCCCAAGAAGAAGAAATGCAAAAAGGCAAAATGGTTGTCTGAGGAGGTCTTACAAATAGCTGACAAAAGAATAGAAGCAAAAGGCAAAAGAGAAAAGGAAAGATATATCCATTTGAATGCAGACTTCCAAAGAATGGCAAGAACAGAGACGAAAGCTTTCTGAAGTGATCAATGCAAAGAAATAGAGGAAAACAACAGAATGGGAAAAACTAGAGATCTCTTCAAGAAAATTAGAGATACCAAGGGAACACTTCATGCAAAGATGGGCTCAATAAAGGACAGAAAATGTATGAACCTAACAGAAGCAGAAGATATTAAGAGGTGGCAAGAATACACAGAAGAACTATACAAAAAAGATCTTCATGACCCAGATGACCACAATGGTGTGATCAGACTCCTAGAGCCAGACATCCTGGTGTGTGAAGTCACGTGGATCTTAGGAAGCATCACTACGAACAAAGCTAGTGGAGGTGAGCTATTTCTAACCCTAAAAGATGATGCTGTTAAAGCATTGCACTCAATATGCCAGCAAATTTGGAAAACTCAGCAGTGGCCACAGGACTGGAAAAGGTCAGTTTTTGTTCCAATCTGAAAGAAAGGCAATGCCAAAGAATGTTCAAACTACCACACAATTACATTCATCTCACATGCTAGCAAAGTAATGCTCAAAATTCTCCAAGCCAGGCTTCAACAGTACGTGAACTAAGAACTTCCAGATGTTCAAGCTGGATTTAGAACGGATGTTGATCCGTTGGATCATAGAAAAAGCAAGAGAATTCTAGAAAAACATCTACTGCTGCTTTACTGACTACACTAAAGCCTTTGACTGTGTGGATCACACAGTGGAAGATGTGGAAGATGGAAGGAAAGGGAAGCCTGGCGTGCTGCAGTCCATGAGGTCACAAAGAGTCGGACAGGACTGATCGACTGAACTAAACTGAAGTGATGATCAAAAAAAGACCTATATGGAACTTTCCTGATGATCCAGCAGCTGGGACTCCGTGGTTCCAATTCAGGGGACTTGGGTTCAATCCCTGGATAGGGAACTAGGTCCCATATGCCTCAACAAAAATCCTGAATGCTGCACCTAAGACCTGGAGGAGTCAAACAAATAATTTAAAAAAGAGAACGAGAGAGATCTACTTGTGTTTTGTTGATTTATCTCTTAATTTTCTTTTACCCTAGGAATTCTTCCTCTATTTCTCTTTTCTCTTGGTATTTTAATTAAGAAAATGGCTGGGGGACTTCCCTTGTGGCACAATGGATAAGAATCTACCTGCCAGTGCCGGTTAAAACCCTGGTCCAGGAAGATTCCACATGGGCGAAGCAACTAAGCCCTTTTGCCACAACTTCCGATCCCTGTGCTGCAACTACTGAATCCCATGCACCATAACAAGAGAAGCCACTGCAATGAGAAGCCCACGCACCGCAATGGAGAGCAGACCCTGCTCTCCGGGACTAGAGAAAGCCGGACCTCAGCAACGAAGACCAAGGGCAAGCCAAAATACAAGTGAACCAATGTTTTAAAAAGGAGAATGGCTAGGAACTTCCCTGATGGCCCACTGTTTATGATTCCGCACTTTCACGGCAGGGAGCATGGGTTGGATTCCTGGTCAGGGGACTAAGATCCCTCAAGTTCTGTGGCAGGGCCAAAAAACAAAAAAAGAAAGAAAGGAAATTACTCATTTGTCCACTATCTGTATTTTGCTGACTATATTCCCATGGTGCCATTGAACATGTTTCTCTAGCCTCTGATTTTTTTTCTCTTTCCCCTGTAAGTTAGTAATTGGATGTAAAGCCCTGATCATGTTCAAGTTAAATTTTTTCAGCACAACAACTTCATGGGTGTATTGTGATCTTCCATTAGGAAGCATAAGATGTCTGCGTGCCTTCATTTTTGATGCTAGCACCATGTGGGATTTTAGTTCCCCAGCCAGGGATTGAACTGGTGTCCCCTGCATTGGAAGGCAGATTCTTAACTACTTCACCACCAGGGAAGTCCTCCATTAATTCCTTAGGACTTCCAGTTGGTGATATTCAAATTCTAGCATGCCTTTTTCATTCATTAGCTGGACATTTTCTGTATTATTTGGCTACCCAGTGGTATAGTTCATAAAGGAAAAACAATGAAAATAATAAGTGTTTCCCTTTATTTAGCAGTTCTCAAAATAATAAACTGTGCACTTAAATCTTCCCATGGTGACTAATTTTTAGTATTATCCTGAACTGGGGTTGACGAACATACTGATGGGATGTCCAAATTACCACATCTTTGGTCAGTGGGAGGCCCCTTAAGTTGATTTCTAAGCCCTTTTGATAAGACCTTAGCTGTCTTTGATAACTATTATTTTCTATTTGGAAATAATTTTTTAAAATCACAATCTGGGTATCAGCCTGCTCATTTTTACTTCTTGGTCATTGTTTTTAGGACTTTGAAATAGAAAGAACTAGAAAATGCTCTTTTTTTTTTTTTTGGCTACTGCCTGCAACTTGTGGGATCCTAGTTCCCCTACAGGGATTAAACCAGCATCCTCAGCAGTAAAAGTGTTAAATCCTAACTATTCGACTGCTCCAGAACTCCCCAGAACATTTTTTTTTTCCTAAGATAAATTCATTGTGAATGTTTAGTGATATTTCCAATTCAAATTCAGGATTTATACTTAACTTTGATCTTAATCTGTATTTTCTTTTCCCCATGCTAAAAATCCCAGTTCTCAGCAACACTGGGAATGATACTAGAATATCACACAATTACTCATTTTCTTCACCCCACAATAGACATCCAAGAGTCTCAGAATGATAGTACCAACACTACTACCAACAATATGACTGCTATAAGCAGTTTAAATCTCTTTAAGCAGTTCTTTTTGCCCTAAGGGTATATCTTACTGGTATAAGCAATCAAGGAGAAGGCAATGGCACCCCACTCCAGTACTCTTACCTGAAGAATTCCATGGATAGAGGAGACTGGTAGGCTGCAGTCCATGGGGTTGCTAAGAGTTGGACACGACTGAGTGACTTCACTTTCACTTTTCACTTTCATGCACTGGAAAAGGAAACGGCAACCCACTCCAGTGTTCTTGCCTGGAGAATCCCAGGGACGGGGGAGCCTGGTGGGCTGCCATCTATGGGGTTGCACAGAGTTGGACACGACTGAAGCGACTTAGCAGCAGCAGCAGCAGCAGTGTAAGCAATGAAATCACTGTGTTTTAAACTCACTAGAAATAGGTCCCCTCTGTGTGTCTTCCCCACTACTTGATTTATAGGTGGGTTCATTTGTTTTACTTTTCTTTCAATTTTTAAGAGATTGTTTTTAAATCTTAATTCTGTTTTATAATTAAGTAAAATATTTACATAGTTGCTAAATCAAATCTACAAACACTACCTTCTATTCCTCTCCTCTCCACTCTATTCCTCCTTCCCTCTACAGAAAAACTTTCAAACATGTTATGGCTTATCCTTCCATATGTTAAAAAATATAAACAGCTCTTTTTCATGAGTAGTTTTCACTGTGAGATCCATTTTATTTGCTCTCTCCCTTTCTTTTTTTTTTTTTGTATTTAGGAAAACCACACCCACAATCTACCTTAGATTCCCTTACAAAGAATGAGAACCTAATTGGGAGAAGAATCTGGCGAAATTCTTGGGACCAGTCAGCACTTCCTGCCAGCAAGGATAGGTAGGGACTCAGCTGTCAGCACCTTATCTACGGCTGGTGGCAATGGAAGTGTAGCTTCTTGCAAATGGTCCATCTACCCCTGCCAGACAGCTAATTGGAGGTTCTTCTAGATGGCTGGGTTTGTGTTTTTTTTCCTCTGAAGATTTGGCTGTTTGTAGAAATATAAGAAGATTTCTGGAGAAATGTAAGAAATTACGGTTTTGGTTTCTAGGTGGATGATGAGGGGGATAAGGGACACTGGGTGTAGGAACTACTTTGGTTCCTACCTGCTTAGTGGTTCCACCTGCCAAGTAGCGGTCTTGGGTGACCCCTGCAGCCTCTGTGTGTGGGTGCGGTGGGGAATGGGGGTCAGCCGCACCCCACTACACACTGTATTTTTGCTTCTTGCTGGGAGTTGGAATGGAAAGAAACCTAACCATGTGGTCTCAGTTCCTGGAGGACCTCAAGGACTGCCCTATAAATAAGTCAGAAATCCTAAATTGCCTACAGGATTACTTCCTGGATTCTAGCCCTTCACCCCATGATACAAAATCACATAAACTTTCAGATGCCTATTGCTCCTCTGGGCATGTCTGCTCCTAACTTGTTCCAGTTCCTTTTCTGCCCAGCTCTTGAAGATACCACCTCCTTTCCACACTCAGAAACCAACTCCACTGACCCTAAACGGTGGCTCTAAGTATTACATGAGTTAGACCCTACATTCCTTGTGATGCAAGTTCTAATATCTGGTTCCTTGTGGGGGGCACAGGCTGGCAGACAGCAATGGGACCTGGTCTACTGCCTCAAGCCCTTTCTTATCTCCAGGAACCTGACTAGCCCTGGAAAGAGCAGTCTCACCAGGATCAACAAGACCCTAGATGTCAAAGAGCCAGAAATACGAAAAAGAAAAAGGCATGATCAATACACCCTACAGGCCAAGTTTCAGAACTCTACCTAAGCATGCGTTTGTTTACTGACATTTCATTTTCCTCTGCTGGTCTGCAGGGGAAAAACATTTTAATGATAATTAGTTTGTCATACTATCTTCAACACTTAGCACAGTCATATCTAGTTCATTATAAACAGTCAGAACCAGGTAGCTGGGATGGAAATTAACAGTGACAAGAGGGAGTAATGATGGATGCTCCATCAGGATTCTGCTTCTGTTCACTCGTATGTGTGAGGCCCCTTGGGGTTCTATCTGGGGCCATTTTCCCTTCTCACTGTACACTCTTTCCTGACACAAGCGTGTGTGTGACCAGAGCTCCCATTGTCATAATAAGCAGATAAATCCCTTCTCTGTATCCCCTATTCCAGGTCCATGTGATCACAGGACATATATCCCTGGATGTCTCCCTGGCATTTAAAACTCAGCATGCTCAAACTGAAATACTCATTTCTTCCCCAAACTGGCTTTTCCTCCCACATTCTGGTTCAGTTTGTGTCACCATCATCCTCCCTCATGTTTTACCCAGAAACCTGGAGGACATCCTTGATTCCTTCTCTCCCTCACCCTCCTTGTCCCATCAATCATTTAGCTCTATCACGTCATCTTCTAAATATCCACTGAATGGGTCTGTTTTATCAGTTCCGCTGCCAATCCCCTGTGCAAACCATTATCCCCTCTTACCTGGGTCAGTTCAGTTTAGTTCAGTCGCTCAGTCATGTCCAACTCTTTGTGACCCCATGGACTGCAGCATGCCAGGCTTCCCTCTCCTTCACCATCTTCTGGAGCTTGCTCAAACTCATGTCCATTGACTTGGTGATGCCATCCAGCCATCTCATCCTCTGTCGTCCCCTTCTCCTCCTGCCTTCAATCTTTCCCAGCATCAGGATCTTTTCCAATGAGTCAGCTCTTTGCATCAGGTGGCCAAAGTATTGGAGCTTCAGCTTCAGCATCAGTCCTTCCAATGAATATTCAGGACTGATTTCCTTTAGGGTGGACTGGTTGGATCTCCTTGCAGTCCAAGGGACTCTCAAGAGTCTTCTCCAACACCACAGTTCAAAAGCATCAATTCTTCAGCACTCAGCTTTCTTCATAGTCCAACCCTCACATCCATACATGACCACTGGAAAAACCATAGCTTTGACTAGACAGACCTTTGTTGGTAAAGTAATGTCTCTGCTTTTTAATATGCTATCTAGGTTGGTCATAGCTTTTCTTCCAAGGAGCAAGTGTCTTTTAATTTCATGGCTGCAGTCACCATCTGCAGTGATTTTGGAGCGCAAGAAAATAAAGTCTGTCACTGTTTCCATTGTTTCCCCATCTATTTGCCATGAAGTGATGAGGCCGGATGCCACGACCTTAGTTCTTTGAATGTTGAGTTTTAAGCCAGCTTTTTCACTCTCCTCTTTTACTTTCATCAAGAGGCTCTTTAGTTTCTCCTCACTTTCTCCCATAAGGGTGGTGTCATCTGCTTATCTGAGGTTATTGATATTTCTCCCTGCAAAAACTTGATTCCAGCTTGTGCTTCATGCAGCCTGGCATTTCACATGATGTACTCTGCACATAGCCTTGACATACTCCTTTCCCAATTTGGAACCAGTCCGTTGTTCCATGTTCGGTTGTAACTGTTGTTTCTTTATCTGCATATAGTTTTCTTAGGAGGCAGGTCAGGTGGTCTGGTATTCCCATCTCTTTCAGAATTTTCCACAGTTTGTTGTGATCCACACAGTCAAAGGCTTTAGTGTAGTCAATAAAGCAGAAATAGATGTTTTTCCGGAACTCTCTTGCTTTTTCCATGATCTAGCGGATGTTGGCAATTTGATCTCTGGCTCCTCCGCCTTTTCTAAATCCAGCTTGAACATCTGGAATTTTTTGGTTCACGTACTGTTGAAGCCTGGCTTGGAGAACTGTGAGCATTACTTTGCTAGCATGTGAGATGAGTGTAATTTTGCAGTAGTTTGAACATTCTTTGGCATTGCCTTTCTTTGGGATTGGAATGAAAACTGACCTTTTCCAGTCCTGTGGCCACTGTTGAGTTTTCCAAATTTGCTGGCATATTGAGTGCAATGCTTTAACAGCATCATCCTTTAGGGTTCAAAATAGCTCAACTGGAATTCCATCACCTCCACTAGCTTTGTTAGTAGTGATGCTTCCTAAGGCCCACATGACTTCATACACCAGGATGTCTGGCTCTAAGTCAGTGATCACACCATTGTGGTTATCTGGGTCGTGAAGATCCTTCTTGTATAGTTCTTCTGTATATTCTTTTTTTTTTTTTTTTTAGGTTTTTCTTTTTTATTGGTACTCACTTAAGAAACTTGAATCCACAGATATAAGCAGTATATAATATAACCAGAAAGTTACAAGTAAACACAGATTATACATGCACTTCTTCTTAACATCTTCTACTTCTGTTAGGTCCATACTGTTTCTGTCCTTTGCTGAGCCCACCTTTGCATGAAGTGTTCCCTTGGTATCTCTAATTTTCTTGAAGAGATCTCTAGTCTTTCCCATTCTATTGTTTTCCTCTATTTCTTTGTACTGCTTACCTTGATATAAAGTAACAAATCTCTTAATTAGTTTTATTGCCTTCAGCCTTCTTTGCAATATAGACACAGTTTCATTTGGGTCATAGAATTAGGGTTTACTTATTTCAACATAGATCAGTCTTTTTTTGTTTTCTGTCCAGAGTATTTGTTTATTGCCATTTACAGATCAATCTTTAAATTTAAAAACATTACAAGTTTTAGTAGTTTTAGTATCCTAAATTAGCTCTAAATACAGAAAATATTATAGTTGACTTTTTCTTTGTACACTTCTATCTTAATTGACTTGTTTCATGAGCATATGCACTTCTCAGGTGGCACTAGTGGTAAGGAACCCACCCGCAATGCAGGAGACAGAGAAGCAGGTTCAATTTCTGGATTGGGATGATCCCTTGGAGAAGGGAATGGTAACCTATTCCAGTATTCTTGCCTGATGATCCCATGGACAGAGAAGCCTGGTGAGCAACAGTCCCTAGGGTAGCAAAGAGTCAGATACAACTGAAGTGACTTAGAACACATGCATAATGAGAGTAAATTCCTATTGTAATTTGAACGGAAGATCCAATAAGGTATATTAAATGGGGATCAGAGACTATGGAAGAATTGCCAGAGCAAAGGAGAATGTTACAGAAGCCAACGCAAGAGAGGTTCAAAGATGAGGGGTGGTTAACAATGCCAAGAAGTGGCCAAGATGGCGGAGTGGGGAGATCCTCCTCCCATGCGCGCAGCAAAATTACAACTATTTACAGAGTAACTCCTTCTGCTCTGAGTCAGACATGACTGAGTGACTAAAAGTGTTTCAAAGGTTTTGACACTTCCCTGGTGGCTCAGCCAGTAAAGAATCTGCCTGCAATGCAGGCGACCCAGGTTCAATCCCTGGGTTGGGAACTTCCCCTGGAGAAGGGAATGGCAACCCACTCCAGTATGCTTGCCTGGAAAATTCCATGGACAGATGAGCCTGGTGGGCTACAGTTTATGAGGTCGCAAAGAGTCAGACACAACTGAGGGACTAAAAACAACACACCACAACTATTGATGAGAAAAAATCAGACTAGAAGAAAAGATCTGCAACTAAAGATATAAAGAAGGAAGCACAACAAGATGGGTAGGAGGGATGGAGTTCTGCTATAATCAAGACCTACGACTGAAGTGACTTAGCAGCAGCAGCAGCATACCCCTGGGTAGGCAACTCACAAATGGGAGGATAATTACAATTGCAGACGTTTTCCCCAAGGAGCAAGGGGTCTGAGCCACACATTAGGCTCCTCAACACAGGGGTCTAGGACTGGGAGGATGAATCCCCAAATTGCTTGGCTTTGAAGGTCAGTGGGGCTTACTTTAGGGAGAAAGAAAAAAAAAAACAATAAAAAGAAGTGAGAACAGTTTAAGAGACCTTTGGGACAACATGAAGTTAACATTTGCATTATAGGGGACTTGGGAGGGAAGAGAAAGAAACAGGCAGAGAACATATTTGAAGACCTAACAGCTAAAACTTTCCTATCCTGGGAAAGGAAACAGACATCCTAGTCCAAGAAGCACAGAGCATCCCAAACAAGATCAGTTCAAAGAGGACCACACCAAGACACATTGTCATTAAAATGGCAAAAGAGAGATTTTTTTTTTTATCGTGTAGTTATTTCTTTTTAAAAAAAATTTATTTATTTATTTTACTTTACAATATTGTATTGGTTTTGCCATACTTCAACAGGAATCCGCCATGTACACATGTTCTCAATCCTGAACTCCCCTCCCACCTCCCTCCCCATACCATCCCTCTGGGTCATCCCAGTGCACCAGCCCCAAGCATCCTGTATCTTGCATCGAACCTAGACTGGCGATTCGTTTCTTATATGATATTATACATGTTTCAATGCCATTCTCCCAAATCATCCCACCCTCTCCCTCTCCCACAGAGTCAAAAAGACTTTCTATACATTTGTATCTCTTTTGCTGTCTCGCATACAGGGTTGTCGTTACCATCTTTCTAAATTCCATATATATGTGTTAGTATACTGTATTGGTGTTTTTTAAAGAGAGAATATTAAAAAACAGCAAATGAAAAGCAAAAACTTACATCCAAGGGAATGCCCAGAAGGCTATAAATTGACTTCTCAGCAGAAACTCTGCAGGCCAGAGACAAAAACGAGAAACCTACAACTGAGAATACACAATCCAGCAAGACTTTCATTCAGATTTGATGGAGAGATTCAAAGTTTCGCAGACAAGCAAAACGGTTCGGCACCAACAAACCTATTTACAAGAAATAGAAAGGATTTCTCTCAGTGAAAAAGAAAATGCCACAACTAGAAACAGGAAAATTTCAAAAAGAAACTTAGGTAGAACCAGTGAAAAATCTTCTTAGTTAAGGCAGATATACTGTAAAGGCAGTAAATGAGCTAGATATAAAGGAAATCAACCCTGAATATTCATTGGAAGGATTAATGTTGAAGCTGAAGCTCCAATACTTTGGCCACCTGATGTGAAAAGGTGACTCACTAGAAAAGACCCTGATGCTGGGAAAGATTGAAAGCAGAAGGAGAAGGGGATGACAGAGGATGAGATGGTTGGAAGGCATCACTGAGTCAATGGACATGAGTTTGAGCAAACTCGGAGATGGTGAAGGACAGGGAAACCTGGCATGCTGCAGTCCATGGGGTTGCAAAGCATCAGACACAACTTAGCAACTAAACAAGAACATAAAGCTAGTAGGAAGATTAAACGACAAAAGTAGTAACATCGAGGAGGGTTAAACTAGGAATTTGGGAGTAATAAATATACACTGCTATATATAAAATAGATAAACAACAAGGACCTAATGTATAGAACAGGGAATTATACACAATATTTTATAACAACCTATATTGAAAAAGGTCATACCTGAATGGTCTAGTGGTTTTCCCTACTTTCTTCAATTTAAGTCTGAATTTGGCAATAAGGAGTTCATGATCTGAGACACAGTCAGCTCCCGGTCTTGTTTTTGCTGACTGTATACAGCTTCTCCAACTTTGGCTGCAAAGAATATAATCAATCTGATTTCGGTGTTGACCATCTGGTGATGTCCATGTGTAGAGTCTTCTCTTGTGTTGTTGGAAGAAGGTGTTTGCTATGACAGTGCGTTCTCTTGGCAAAACTCTATTAGCCTTTGCCCTGCTTCATTCTGTATTCCAAGGCCAAATTTGCCTGTTACTCCAGGTGTTTCTTGACTTCTACTTTTGCATTCCAGTCCCCTATAATGAAAAGGACATCTTTTTTGGGTGTTAGTTCTAAAAGGTCTTGTAGGTCTTCATAGAACCGTTCAACTTCAGCTTCTTCAGCATTACTGGTCGGGGCACAGATGTGGATTACTGTGATAATGAATGGTTTGTGTTGGAAACGAACAGAGATCATTCTGTCATTTTCGAGATTGCATCCAAGTACTGCATTTTGGACTCTTTTGTTGACCATGATAGCTACTCCATTTCGTCCAAGGGATTCCTGCCCACAGTAGTAGATATAATGGTCATCTGAGTTAAATTCACCCTAGTCCATTTTAGTTCGCTGATTCCTAGAATGTCAATGTTCACTCTTGCCATCTCCTGTTTGACCACTTCCAATTTGCCTTGATTCATGGACCTAACATTCCAGGTTCCTATGCAATATTGCTCTTTACAGCATCGGACCTTGCTTCTATCACCAGTCACATTCACAACTGGGTATTGTTTTTGCTTTGGCTCCATCCCTTCATTCTTTCTGGAGTTATTTCTCCACTGATCTCCAGTAGCATATTGGGCAGCTACCGACCTGGGGAGTTCCTCTTTCAGTATCTTATCCTTTTGCCTTTTCATACTGTTCATGGGGTTCTCAAGGCAAGAATACTGAAGTGGTTTGCCATTCCCTTCTCCAGTGGACCACATTCTGTCAGACCTCTCCACCATGACCTGCCCGTCTTGGGTGAACCCACAGGGCATGGCTTAGTTTCATTCAGTTAGACAAGGCTGTGGTCATGTGATTAGATTGACTAGTTTTCTGTGATTATGGTTTCAGTGTGGTGTTGGAGAAGACTCTTGAGAGTGCCTTGGACTGCAAGGAGATCCAACCAGTCCATTCTGAAGGAGATCAGTCCTGGGTGTTCTTTGGAAGGAATGATGCTAAAGCTGAAACTCCAGTACTTTGGCCACCTCATGCAAAGAGTTGACTCATTGGAAAAGACTCTGAGGCTGGGAGGGATTGGGGGCAGGAGGAGAAGGGGATGACCCAGGATGAGAGGGCTGGATGGCATTACCGACTCAATGAATGTGAGTTTGAGTGAACTCCGGGAGTTGGTGATGGACAGGGAGGCCTAGCATGCTGCAATTCATGGGGTCACAAAGAGTCGGACATGACTGAGTGACTGAATTGAACTGATATTGAAAAAGAACCTGAGAAAGAATATATATATATATAAATCACTTTGCTGTATATCTGAAAGTACCAAAACATTGTAAATCAACTATACTTTGATTTTAAAAAAAGGTGAATAATAATCCAATAAGTAGACTGGAGGAAATGTATGAATAAAAGCATCCATCTTTTTAAAGAGTAGTACAATCATTTATATTTGCAATAAGTGGTTAAGGGATAAACAAAACAAAAAGATGTAAACTATGATGTCAACAACAGTAAACATGGGCAAGGAGTAAAACTGCAAAGTTGTTAAAATTTGTGTGAACTTAAGAGATCAGTATCTTAAAAAAGAAATCAGTATCTTAAAATAAGCATATATATATATATATATATAGCACTAAGTATAGTGTGAGGAATATAATTAATAACTATGCAAATCTTTGTATGGTGACATCATAACTAGACTTAACAAGACGATCATTTTTAAACTTACAGAAATGCCAAATCAGTGTTGTGTAACAAAAACTAACATACTATTGTAGGTCCATTATACCTCAAGAACTAACGAACTCAAAAAAAGAGATCAGATTTTTGGTTACTGGAGATGAGTTGTAAGGGGAGGGGGAATTGGATGAAGGTGGTCAAAAAGTACAGACTTCCAGTTATAAGCACTTGGGATATATTGTACAGCATGATGAATATTAGGAACACTGCTGTATGTTATGTATGAATTTAAGAGAGTAAATCCTAAGCATTTTCATTACAAGGAAAACAAATTATTTTTTTTCTGTTTTTCTGTGGCTGGGAGTTGACTGATCTAGTCTGGACTTATTTGGGTTTGGTTCCTACTTTAGGTTGACAGGTCTTCTGCATATCTCTCATCCTCCTTATACTAGAAGGTAGGACCTGGAGTATGTTAAGTCTGAAGCAAGAAAAAAAAAAAAAAGTCTGAAGCAAAAGTCCTATAGTAACTCCTAGCCATGTATTTTTACATTTTTGTTTCTATATGAGATGATGGATGTTCACTAAACTTATTGTGATAATCATTTCATGATGTGCGTCAAATCATTACACTGTATCACTTAAACTTATACAGTGCTATATGTCAATTATAGCTCAATAAAATTAGAAGAAAAAACTTTTTTAAGAACTTAGGTAAAATAAACATATATAAAACTTAACAATGGCAAATGCTGCAGAGAGCGTTCAAGTTGGATGACAATGGGAAAGCAACATAGGGTTTGCCAGCTATGAAGTCTTTGGTGACTATGGCAAGTGTTCATTTGGGCAGAATGGTAGAAGCACAAGCAATTGCAATAGGCTGTCAAATGCACGGAGCATGAAGAGGTGGAGATAATAACATTTGGCTGTGAAGGGCAAAAAAAAAAAAGATTCGATGATAGCTAGTGGAGAAGATCTCTCAGAGAACATTTTAAAGGGTAGGAGTGAATGGTTTAATAAAAAGTTGTTACCATCAGAAGCAAAGGTGTGAGGCTGTGGGGTCTTACCATCCCTTCAAAAGGTTTTAAACCTTGTGGGACAGGCCTTTCTCTATTTCATCAGCTACCCAGATGACAAGATGACATGGATGACAAGAACAATCATGTTAAGAGGGTGCAATAGCTAGGCTATCAGAGCCCAAGGTAGGGAGAAGGGCATGAACCTGGAAGGGCTGATATCAGCATACCCGGCCTGGAGCCAGAACAGAGGACAAGATCTCTTACAGTAGTAAGGTTGGCATCTCTAGCTTCAGAAAACCTAGGGCTGAAAATTTCTTTTTTTAAAAATCCTCAATTATCAATACTTCATACTTATGGATATTCCATCCTCTTTTGATTATGTGCCTTTTGACTGATTCAGAGATCAAATTGTCAACATTCATTGGATCAAGGAGAAAGCAAAGGAATTCTTAAAAGATATCTACTTCTGCTTCATTGACTATGCTAAAGCCTTTGACTATGTCGATCACAACAAACTGTAGAAAATTCTTAAAGAGATGGGAATACCAGATCACCTTACCTGTCTCTTGAGAAACCTGTATGTAGGTCAAGAGGCAATAGTTAGAACCAGACATGGAACAGTGGACTGGTTCAAAACTGTGGAAGGAGTATGACAAGGCTGTACTCTGTTACCCTGCTTATTTAATATATATGCAAAATACATCACGTCAAATGCCTGGCTGGATGAATAACAAGCTGGAATCAAGATTGCTGGGAGAAATATCAACAACCTCAGATATGAAGATGATACCACCTTAATGGCAGAAAATGAAGAGGAACTAAAGAGCCTCTTGATGATGGTGAAAGAGGAGAGTAAAAAAGCTAGCTTAAAATTCAACATTCAAAAACTAAGAGCATGTCATCCAGTTCCATCACTTCAAAAAGAAGAAGAAAAAGTGGAAGCAGTGACAGATTTTATTTTCTTGGGTTCCAAAATCATCACAGATGGTGACTGCAGCTATGAAATTAAAAGACGTTTGCTCATTGGAAGGAAAGCTATGAGTAACCTAGACAGTGTATTAAAAAGCAGAGACATCACTTTGCAGACAAAAGTCCATATAGTCCAGTAGTCATGTATGAGTGTGAGTGCTGGACCATAAAGAAGGCTGAGTGCAGAAGAACTAATGTTTTCAAATTGTGGTGCTGGAGAAGACTCTTTAGAGTCCCTTGGACTGCAAGGAGATCAAACCAGTCAATCCTAGAGGAAATCAACCCTGAATATTCATTGGAAGGACTGATGCTGAAGAAGAAGTTCTGATACTTTGGTCACTGACACGAAGAGTTGACTTATTGGAAAAGATCCTGTTGCTGAGAAAGATTGAAGGCAAAAGGAGAAGGGAGTGACAGAGGATGAGATGGTTAGATAGCATCACTGACTCAATGGACATGATCTGAGCAAACTGAGAGATAGTAAAGGACAGATGAGCCTGCTGCAGTCCATGGGGTTGCAAAGAATCAGACATGACTTAGTGACTGAGCAACCCCATCACCACAGTAAGAAATACATTTTTACACTGTGACCTAAGACAAATATATGCAAGAAAGAAAATTTTCGCATATTCTTGCTATGGATGATAAAGAAAAATGTATAACAAAGTTTATATAAATTGTTATTAATATACAACATATTGATGTATTAATCATTAATAACCCTAATATTAATCATTACTATTATTTGCTAATAATTAATTACTAATACTAATTATTAGTACCAGTAATAATAAAATAATAATGATGTTATTAATATAATACATAAAATATAGAGATGTGCCAAATTAATATGAAAACAAAAATTGGGAAACAGTAGGACTTGAAAAATGTAAATCTCATTTATAGGTTTGTATAATCTATTCAGTACTTTCCCTGATGACAACCAACAAGCTTGGGAGTATTTTAAAAGTCAGTTATTTAATTACTTATAATAACAACAACAACAAAAGAAACCTAGAGATAACCCAGATATCCATTAAGAGGGAACTGGTGGGATTACCTAGAGTATATACATATAATGGAACACCATGCAAATGTACCAAAAAAAAAAAAAAAATGAGGACTGTATTTACATACTGCTACAGAGTAACAATCAAGACATGTTAGTAAGCAAAAAAGCAATCAAAAAAAGTCTGCATGTCTGTTTACAATAGCCATCACACAACACAAAAGCAACCTAAATGCCTACAATAGAGGAATGGATAAATAAGATGTGTTACACATATACAATGGAATATTACTCAGCCATTAAAAAGGATGAAATAGTGCCATCTGCAGCAACATGGTTGGACCTAGAGATTGTCTTACTGAGTGAAGTCAGACAGAGAAAGAATTTTGAATCTTAAAAGAAATGATACAAGTGAATTTATTTATGAAACAGAAAGACCTACAGACTTTAGAGAACTAACTTATGGTTACCAGGGGGAAGAGACAGTTTTGGAGTTTGAGACTGACCTGTACACATTGCTATATTTAAACAGATAACCAAGGACCTACTCTACAGCATAGGGAACTCTGCTCGATAATCTGTAACAACCTAAATAGGAAGAGAATTTTAAAAAGAATACATATGTGTATATGTATAATTAGATCACTTTGCTATACACCTAAAACTATCGTAACATTGTTAATCAACTCTACTCCAATATAAAATAAAAAGTTTTTTAAAAGTGTGCATGGTATTCCAGAAGGGAAGGGAAGGATAGAGGAAACAGGGATAGAAGCTAAACTCTTCTGAACATCTTGTTTGATACATGTGACTGTGAGATCATGTAAACATTTTACATAATTACAAAATATGTAATTTCAAAAAGCAAACCCTAAAAGTCAAAAGCAAAATGAAATACATAAATCTAACTGTATATTGAGTTGGTGGTACAACCACACAAATATTAATTATTTCAAATGAGTTTAAGATGATAAAATTTGAGTGTATATTCTTAGTGGGCTATACCCTTAGGACAAAAAGAAAAGAGAAGAAAGAAAAAAAAATCTCAAACTGTTTTCAGTAATCATAATTTTTGTGTTAGTGTCAGTACTGTTATTCTAAGACAGTAGTGTGTGTGTTGTGGGGTAAAGCAAAGAAGTGATTACGTTGGTTTTTCAATGTGAGAAAAAAAGGAGAAATAGATTAAGGTAGTTGATATTATATAAAACTCTTGTAGTCCTAAATTTGAATTGGAAATATCACTATGAACTCATGATATATTTTATCATTAAAAAAAAAAAATTCCCTGGCAGTGCAGACAAAAAAAAGTAACCTCCGAGCTATATCCATTGGAAGTTCAGTTCAATTCAGTTCAGTCACTCAGTCGTGTCCGACTCTTTGCGAGCCCATGAATTGCAGCATGCCAGGCCTCCCTGTTCATCACCATCTCCCGGAGTTCACTCAGACTCACGTCCATCGAGTCCATGATGCCATCCAGCCCTCTCATCCTCAGTCGTCCCCTTCTCCTCCTGCCCCCAATCCCTCCCAGCATCAGAGTCTTTTCCAATGAGTCAACTCTTCACATGAGGTGGCCAAAGTACTGGAGTTTCAGCTTTAGCATCATTCCTTCCAAAGAAATCCCAGGGTTGATCTCCTTCAGAATGGACTGGTTGGATCTCCTTGCAGTCCAAGGGACTCTCAAGACTCTTCTCCAACACCACAGTTCAAAAGCATCAATTCTTCGGCGCTTAGCCTTCTTCACAGTCCAACTCTCACATCCATACATGACCACAGGAAAAACCATAGCCTTAACTAGAAGGACCTTAGTCGGCAAAGTAATGTCTCTGCTTTTGAATATGCTATCTAGGTTGGTCATAACTTTTCTTCCAAGGAGTAAGCCTCTTTTAATTTCATGGCTGCAGTCACCATCTGCAGTGATTTTGGAGCCCCCCAAAATAAAGTCTGACACTGTTTCCACTGTTTCCCCATCTATTTCCCATGAGGTGATGGGAGCAGATGCCATGATCTTCGTTTTCTGAATGTTGACATTTAAGCCAACTTTTTCACTCTCCTCTTTCACTTTCATCAAGAGGCGTTTTAGCTCCTCTTCACTTTCTGCCATAAGGGTGGTGTCATCTGCATATCTGAGGTGATTGATATTTCTCCCAGCAGTCTTGATTCCAGCTTGTGTTTCTTCCAGCCCAGCGTTTCTCATGATGGACTCTGCATAGAAGTTAAATAAGCAGGGTGACAATATACAGCCTTGACATACTCCTTTTCCTATTGGGAACCAGTCTGTTGTTCCATGTCCAGTTCTAACTGTTGCTTCCTGACCTGCATACAGATTTCTCAAGAGGCAGGTCAGGTGGTCTGGTATTCCCATCTCTTTCAGAATTTTCCACACAGTCAAAGGCTTTGGCATAGTCAATAAAGCAGAAATAGATGTTTTTCTGGAACTCTCTTGCTTTTTCCATGATCCAATGGATGTTGGCAATTTGATCTCTGGTTCTTCTGCCTTTTCTCAAACCAGCTTGAACATCAGGGAGTTCACGGTTCACGTATTGCTGAAGCCTGGCTTGGAGAATTTTGAGCATTACTTTACTAGCATGTGAGATGAGTGCAATTGTGCAGTAGTTTGAGCATTCTTTAGCATTGCCTTTCTTTGGAATTGGAATGAAAACTGACCTTTTCCAGTCCTGTGGCCACTGCTGAGTTTTCCAAATTTGCTGGCATATTGAGTGCAGCACTTTCACAGCATCATCTTTCAGGATTTGAAACAGCTCAACTGGAATTCCATCACCTCCACTAGCTTTGTTGACTTCACTTTCCAAGATGTCTGGCTCTAGATTAGTGATCACGTCATCATGAATATCTGGGTCATGAAGATCTTTATCGTACAGTTCTTCTGAGTATTCTTGCCAGCTCTTCTTAATATCTTCTGCTTCTGTTAGGTCCATACCATTTCTGTCCTTTATCGAGCCCATCTTTGCATGAAATGTTCCCTTGGTATCTCTAATTTTCTTGAAGAGATCTCTAGTCTTTCCCATTCTGTTGTTTTCCTCTATTTCTTTGCATTGATCACTGAAGAAGGCTTTCTTATCTCTCCTTGCTATTCTTTGGAACTCTGCATTCAGATGCTTATATCTTTCCTTTTCTCCTTTGCTTTTTGCCTCTCTTCTTTTCACAGCTATTTGTAAGGCCTCCCCAGACAGCCATTTTGCTTTTTTGCATTTCTTTTCCATGGGGATGGTCTTGATCCCTGTTTCCTGTACAATGTCACGAACCTCATTCCATAGTTCATCAGGCACTCTATCTATCAGATCTAGGCCCTTAAATCTATTTCTCACTTCCACTGTATAATCATAAGGGATTTAAGTCATACCTGAATGGTCTAGTGGTTTTCCCTACTTTCTTCAATTTGAGCCTGAATTTGGTAAAGCCTACCTAAAACAGGACCCAATCAAGACTTCTCTGGTGGTCCAGTGTATAAGGGGCTTTCCTGTTGGCTCAAATGGTAAAGAATACGCCTGCAATGCAGGATGCCTGGGTGTGATCCCTGGTTGGGAAGATCCCCTGGAGAAGGAAATGGCTACCCACTCCAGTATTCTTGCCTGGGAAATCCCTTGGATAGAAGAACTTGGAGGGCTACAGTCCATGGTGTCACAAAGAGTTGGACACAACTGAGAGACTAACACTAACTAACCAGTGGTTATGACTCTGTGCTCCCCGTGCACGGGGCACAGGTTTGACCCCTGGTCAAGGAACTAAGAACTCAAATGCCGTGAGAGCGAGGCCTGAAAACAACTAATTAAAAAAAAAAAAAAAAAAAGCCCCAGTCAAGCATCAGTGAGCACCCTAACCAGACTGTGATATCCAAAACCCATTTTGCACTTAAGAAGCCAGAACTTTTTGGAGAAATGATTGATTCTATATCTGGAACAGGAAATATGCAAATTGAGATCGAAACATGTCAGGAAATTAGAAAGCCATCAAAGGTACCACTGTCTCAAGTTTTCCAACTGCTCAAAAATGTCCAGGAGAATAATATGTGCAATGATTTGAAATTCCTCAAATATCTTCATGAGTTCATAATAATCCTTAAAAAGCAAAACAAAACTGGTTGATCACCTTTGGATGATGCTAGGGAACCATGCCATTATTTTTAAATCTGGTAAATAAAAGGGGGAAAAAAAAAACGATTTATCCCTCCATTTCCTATACAAATTGTACCTCAGTGTAAATAAATAGTCAATAAATTTCTTTATGGATGTACTCCTGCTAATAAGTAAGATTGATAAAATATCGCTATTTTGCAAACAATGATATAATAGGTCTTGATGTTGATCATCAATGACTGCTAACATTGCATGAAGAGAGATAACCAGATATCATATACCTTCTGATAGAATATACAACTGCTATTTACATCTTGACTCTCCCTTTAAAAATGAAAAAAAGGAACCTTAATCTGATCAGACCTTCAGATCTAACCACCAGTTTATGGGAAATAAAGCGTTTGATCCTTGGGTCAGGAAGATCCCCTGGAGAAGGGAAGGGTTATACACTCTACTATTATTGCCTGGAGAATTCCATGGACAGAGGAGCCTAAAGGGCTACAGTCCCTAGGGTCACAAAGAGACATGACTGAGAGACCAACACTTTTTTGCTTCCAAAGGGGACAGAGAAGCATGGCAAACACCACTAAGGGGCCCAAGGAACAAAATCCAAAATCCAGACTGTGGAAAACTCTGCAGGATAACTGAACTGCTAGGGGAGAAAAGAACAGAAGAGAAACAAGGGAGGGGTATCTGTTAGGGTACAGTCAGGAAATCAAAACCACATTGTGTGATATAAGGGGTTTGTGATAGGACTTGGACCCGACAGAACTGGAAGGGCTGGTTAAGCACTCCGTGTAAGTCAATTGCCCCTGCATCTGGTGCTGGGCCTGAAGTCAGGGAGGCTGACAATTAGGAAGAGCAAAAACAAGCTGGAACCCATGTCTATGTCTCAAGGGAACCCATGTAGGTCTCTCACCAACTCCAAGCCTCCAACTTTGATGATGTGGATGAGCTATGGAAAAATTAGTCCAAATAATTATGATCCATTAACCATTATGTCTAGCATTACGTCTGAACTTGCCTCTGTATTTTCCATTTCATTTTTTTACTATTAAATAATCAATTTTAAAGCATTTTATACAAGTTCAGCTAAAATTTTACAATTATCATGAATAAAATATGTTGTATTGAAATGTTTCTGAAAAACAGACAAAATTTTTATCTAAAATTCACTAGAAAGTATCAACAATTTTGCCAATAGTATAAATAAAACTACACTAAACTTTGCTTCAACTTTACCTGCAACTATATGATAATCTTCCCTTTATGATAACAGTCAAATTGACCATCATATACCATGAAACAAAAAAGCACATTGTCACACCCCTCTCTCTGTGCCCACTCATTGCAATTGGGCAGAAGGCTGGTACAATAAGCACAGTTTTTGCTAAGCCCCCTTATGAGGAACTCTGGCATTTTCTATCTCATTATATTCTAGTATACTCTATTTCATTTAGAAAAAAAAAAAAAAAACTGGTTGAGAGTCACTAACTTGATTTCATGACCTACTAATGGATTGTGGCCTGTGATTTGAAAAACACTGCCCTAGGCTGGGTTATATTTACCATATTAAAGTCCCCTCACTCCACTTCTTAATGTTTAAATTCAGTTAACTCTTGTGTCTCTACATCTTTGCCTTTATTCTCCAATATGTGGTCTTTGATGGCCACTGCTCTTACAGTGATTTTTACAGCTTAGGGATAAGATGGAAACTCTGAGTGTGGGTGATTTTGTAGATCATGACATGGTTTTCTTCCTTCAAAGAGAAAAGTCAACATGAATAGGCAACAACTCAGCTCTGTTAGATTTCTTCTTATTCAGCATCTCAGGGCAGGTCTTAAAGTTATTCTTCTCATTGGGTCTCTAAAAGTTATTCTCTTTTTCTATTTGTAGCTCATAAAATCCTACCTTTTTTTTTAAATTTAAACACCTGCCAAAGAGATAATTTTGAAAAGGTGTGGATGGGTATTGTTATGATTATTCAATTGCTGTATGAAACTGCAGTCATTTTATTATTGCTTATGGATTCTGTGGTTCAGGAATCCAGAGACAGCCCAGCAGAGATGGCTTGTCTCTGCTCCACAAGGTCTGGGGCCTCAGTGAGCGGAGACTCATCTGGTTGGGAGATGGATCTTCTGTGGGTTTCTGCCCTGGTATGTCTGGTGGCAGCCCATGACTTGAGTCTGGGCTCTGTGGGGTCTGTTTTGTGGCCTCTCCATGTAGCATGGATTCCTCACAGTGTGTGACTGGGCTCTGAGAGAGGGTGCCTTGAGAGTGAGCATTCTAGAATGACCTCGGTCAGCTTCATGACCTAGCCTCAGAAGTTACACAGTCTCACTTCTGTCAGACTCTGACTAAAGAGCTCACAAGCCCTCCCCAGATTCAAGAGCATAAAGGCCTGCAAGATTTTAAGCCACAACCTCACTGACCTTGTTTCTTCACCTGAAACATGGAACTAATAATAATCCCCATGTAAAATTGTTGTGAGGATTAGAGAAAATGTTCCCTAAGTGCCCGAACTATACTGCTGCTGCTGCTAAGTCACTTCAGTCGTGTCCGACTGTGCGACCCCACAGACGGCAGCCTGCCAGGCTCCCCCGTCCCTGGGATTCTCCAGGCAAGAACACTGGGGTGGGTTGCCATTTCCTTCTCCAATGCATGGAAGTGAAAAGTGAAAGTGAAGTCACTCAGTCGTATCCCACTCTTTGCGTCCCCATGGACTGCAGCCTACCAGGCTCTTCCGTCCATGGGATTTTCCAGGCAAGAGTACTGGAGTGGGGTGCCATTGCCTTCTCTGCTGAATTATAATAAGTATTCAATAATAGCCAACTTTGCAGTTGCCGCAGCTGAGTGCCCTTTTTACTCATTGTTCCCATTCAATCAACGGCTTCTCACAGCAAGCTCCTGTGACTCTCTACCTGGGTACTTTCTCTTGCCACTCCTGCTTGGGGCAGGCTGGAAATACCAAGAAGTTCATGCCCCTAGATGTAGGCCTTTCAACCAATGATCAATGTGAGCTGATATATTAAAACTTTCTTGCTCTCTAAAACAAACTGAAGCCTATTTTACATATTCTCCTAGAGGTCCCCAGTGGATTGTGGCTTGGCTGTTGTCAGTGGTACCTTCTCATCAAAGCATCTGGTACTGGTTCTCTCCCTTCTCAGCCTCACTTGTCTATACCCTTCCAGCGATTACTTCCCAAGTAAACTACTTGGCACTCAAATCCTTGTCTCTTGATCTACTTCTGGGGAACCAAACAGAAGACAATGGTCACTATTATTCACTCATTCATTCGTTACTGAATACAGACAATGTGTTAGGCACTGGTTCTTATTACTACTCCATTCTCCTGTAAACTGCTACACCTAGGATTTCTGGTTTCTTGAATTTTAACAATTACTAAAAAATTAAAGGAAAAATGTAAGGGAAACAGTTTCCCATAATCTCACCAGAGTACAAAAGCTACTTTTGTTTCTTCCTATTTGCCCCCATTTTTAATACTTGTATGCACATTTATTACCGTTGCAGTTTTAAGTACAATCTAGTATTCTTTGCCTTATTCTTCCACTTAGCTTCGTACCATACTCTCATTCACTAGCCTTCAAAATTGACACTTTAATTCCTGCATTATACTCCATTACCTATTGTAGGACATTGTGATGGTTAATTTTATGTGTCAGCTTCATGGGGCCATGGCGTGCCCAGATATTTGCTCAAACATTACTTTTAGTCTTAATGCACTTAAATGCGATTAATATATCAACTGATCAACAGACAAAAACAGATTGTCCTCTCTAATGTGGGTGGGCCTCATCCAATCTGCTGAAGACCCTACTTCAGGATAAAAAAACAGACCCTACTCTAAGTAAGAGAGAATTCCATCTGCCTGACTGCCTTTGAACTAAGACATTGTCTTTTTCCTGCCTTCAGACTCAAACTGAAACTTCAGCTTTTCCTGGGTCTCTAGCTTGCCAACTCATTCTGCAGATTTGGGGACTTGTCAGCTTCCATAATTGCATGAGCCAATTCCTTATAATAAATCTCTTTACATACATACACACACACACTCCTCCTCTCCCTTTCTCCCCACTCAGTTCTGTTTCTCTGGAGCATTCCAACAGAAGCATGTAGATTCTTTTTTATTTTTTCCAAATGTGGCTAGTACTACATACAAAGTCTTTATGCCATAATCTATTTTGGTTTTTTAATTTTATGAGCAACCCATGAACACTGTATAAACTGAAAAGATTTTCCTTCCTCCACAATGAAAGCCACTGTTGCAAACTTCTTGTACTTCCTTCGAGAAGTACACTATGCGAACATGACACCAAGGCAGCGTACTCCCCACACTGCCTTGTGCCTTTTCCACTCAGCAATAGACCTCGGTCTTCTTTCATGCCAGCATGCACTGCTTAAGTGCTTGAGACAGGTTTGTTCCCTCAGCTCCCCTTGTTCCTATTTTTTTGTGACCGCATCTCTCCAGTATAGGGACTCTTTCCCTGGCAGAAAAATCAGTACTTCCTTCTCTACTCATTCATATAGTCACACTTTCAGTCACTTGCTAAATGTTTACTGAGCATTTACTCTATGCTGGTCACTAAGACAGGCCATGGGAGGAACGGTAAGTAAAATAGGTCATGCCCCTGCCCCCATGGAGTTCAGCCTTGGGAAACAGAAGTACCGGAGCAGATATTTCAGAGAAGCTGCTGCTAAGTCACTTCAGTCGTGTCCGACTCTGTGTGACCCCACAGACGGCAGCCCACCAGGCTCTCCTGTCCCTGGGATTCTCCAGGCAAGAACACTGGAGTGGGTTGCCATTTCCTTCTCCAATGCATGAAAGTGAAAAGTGAAAGGGAAGTCACTCAGTCGTGTCCGACTCTTCATGACCCCATGGACCGCAGCCTACTAGGCTCCTCTGTCCATGGGATTTTCTAGGGAAGAGTACTGGAGTGGGGTGCCATCGCCTTCTCCATCAGAGAAGCTAGGTAAGTGAATTAATACAGGATGTTTGTGGTGCAAGGGACCGACACACAGGAGGGAGAACTTGGCCCAGAAAGGCTTTCTGAAGGAAGTATCCCCTTGCTGAGACCTGAAAAATCAGGACTTCGCCTGGTGAAGGACTCTGGGAAAGGTGTCCCTGGCAGATGAGAAGAGAGGGAGATAGCAAGAGAGGGAGCCAGGAGGAAAGAAAGTGAAATTGCTCAGTCATGTCCAACTCTTTGCAACCCCATGGACTGTGCTGCTGCTGCTGCTGCCGCCAAGTTGCTTCAGTCGTGTCCGACTCTGTGTGACCCCATAGATGGCAGCCCACCAGGCTCCCCCGTCCCTGGGATTCTCCAGGCAAGAACACTAGAGTGGGTTGCCATTTCCTTCTCTAATGCATGAAAGTGAAAAGTGAAAGTGAAGTCGCTCAGTCATGTCTGACTCTTAGCGACCCCATGGACTGCAGCCCACCAGGCTCCTCCGTCCATGGGATTTTCCAGGCAAGAGTACTGGAGTGGGGTGTCATTGCCTTCTCCAGGGAGGAAGGAGGAGAAGACTAAATATGGAGAATGCTAGTGGGCTGGAGAGGGCTTCTCAGGTGGTGCTAGTGGTAAAGATCTTGCCTGCCAATGCACGAGGCGTAAGAGACAGAGATTCAATCCCTGGTTCGGGAAGACCCCCTGGAGAAGGCCATGGCAACCCAGCCTGGTATTCTTGCCTGGAGAATCCCTTGGACAGAAGAGCCTGACGGGCTACAGCCCATGAAGTTGCAAAGAGTTGGACACGACTAATGTGACGTAGCACACAGTACACACAGTGGGCTGGAAAAGTTAATCTAGCAAAGTTGGCATATCTAGGCCATGGAGGTATCATGGCAAAGGGAAACCAAGGAGGGGTCTACTTTTTGTTAATTCTTTCAATTTGATGTTTCTCTGTTTCTCCTTTTCTTCTAAGTATTTGAATACTTTTTAAGCTGAATATTCATTAGAAGGACTGATGCTGAAGCTGAAGCTCCAATACTTTGGCCACCTGTTGAGAAGAGTTGACTCACTGGAAAAGACCCTGATGCTGGGAAAGACTGAAAGAAGGAGGAGAAGGGGATGACAGAGGATGAGATGGTTGGATGGCATCACTGACTCATGGACAAGAGTTTGAGCAAGCCCTGGGAGATGGTGAAGGACGGGGAAGCCTGGCGTGCTGCAGTCCATGGGATTGCAAATAGTCGGACACGACTGAGCGACTAAACAACAACAGTGCTAATTTCAGGGCTTCCCTGGTAGCTCAGCTGGTAAAGAATCTGCCTGCAATGCAGGAGACCCCAGTCCGATTCCTAGGTCGGGAAATTCCCCTGGAGAAAGGCTAGGCTACCCTCTCCAGTTTTCTTGTGCTTCCCTGGTGGCTCAGAGGGTAAAGAATCTGCCCACAATGTGGGAGACTGGGGTTCGCTCTCTGAGTTGGGAAGGTCCCTTGGAGGAGGGCATGGCAATCCATTCCAATATTCTAGCCTGGAGAAACGCCATGGACAGAGGAGCCTGGAGAGCTACAGTCCATGGGGGCGCAAAGAGTCAGACACAACTGGGTGCCTAAGCACACACACACACATGCTAATTTCAACATCTGAGTCTTCTCACCATTGGTCTCTGCTGATTGCCTTTTCTCTTGAGAATGAATCTTCAGACTGTATCCTGAACTTTGCAAATGTTACATTGTAAAGTTTCTGGATTTTGTTGTATTTTGAGAGAGAGAAAGAGAATATATGCGTGTGTATTTTAGCCAGCAGCTAATTGGATTGAACTTGAACTGTAAACTCTATCTCTTGAATGGGTCGCTCAAATGTCAATTCAATTCTTTTTCTTTTGTTCTGAGCTCAAGTCTGTCCAATGCATATGAATGTGGTTCAAGAGTCAACCAGAGATTTGGCCAGAGTTTATACACAGAATTAAGAGTACTCCCTCTGTGACTCTCCCTTTCCTGAGATTCCACTCCCCCCTCTGCAGCACCTGGGATTTCCTTAAGTTTCATCCTGTGGTGCTTTAAACTAGAAAGACAGCAAATGTTCTCTCTGTTTTAGTTACCCCATGCGGTGCTAACTGTGGCTTCCCTTATGGCAAAAAGCTTTGAAAATGGATAACTTATCCTGATGTTCCTTTTCCCTGAATGTTGACTCCTCTCCAAAATCACTGTGCTTTTGTATTTTGTCCAGTTTATAGTGATCTGTGGAAGACTGAGTCTATTAGGAGTTACTCAGCCACACACTTATGGACCATTCTTTTTTTATTGGAGAATAAAAAACATTGCTCTACAATGTTGTGTTGGTTTCTGCAATACATCAACATGAATCAGCCATAGGTATACATATGTCTGCTCCCTCTTGAACCTCCCTCCCACCCCCCACCCCATCCCATCCCCCCTGGCTTGTCACAGAGCACCGTGTTGAGTTCTCTGCATCATACAGCAAATTCCCACTGGCTATCTATTTTACATATAGTAATGTATGTTTCAATACTACTCTCCCAATTTGTCCCATCCTCCCCTTCCCCCACTGGGTCCACAAGTCTGTTCTCTATGTCTGCAGATCTATTGTTGCCCTACAAATAGGTTCATCAGTACCATTTTTCTAGATTCCATGAAGTGAAGTGAAGGTCGCTCAGTTGTGTCCAACTCTGCGACCTCACGGACTATAGTCCATGGAATTCTCCAGGCCAGAATACTGGAGTAGGTAGCCTTTCCCTTTTCCACGGGATCTTCCCAACCCAGGGATCAAACCCAGGTCTCCCACATTGCAGGTGGATTCTTTACCAGCTGATCCACAAGGAAAGCCCCCTAGAGTCCATATATATGCATTAATATACAATATTTGACTTTCTCTTTTTGACTTACTTCACTCTGTATAACAAGTTCTAGGTTCATCTACCTAACTAGAACTTACTCAAATTCATTCTTTTTTATGGCTCAGTAATATTCCATTGTATATATATTGACTATTCTTATTCTGAATCAGAAGCTTAGGATAATTTTCAGGATTGACATAAACAATGTGTAAAATTTTCATGCTTCATATTTTTTTCATAAATATTTCTTATTAAATATTAATAGAGAATCTCCTTTAACTTTATTTCATTGCTTTGATTGAAATAAGTTTATTTTCTTTGATTTTTCTCTCCTACAATAAATTTACTTTCTGGAAATTTCATTTAGCATCTGTTTGCTTTAAATAAAAATTCATATTTTAAAAAAGACATAGTGTTAACTTTTTTTTTTAATTGTAGAGGACAGAATATGGGAGACAGTATTTCTATCTGTCTTAATTCTTATCCTAAGTACACCCTAGGATGCTGCGTCATAAAAGAATATTTTATACCTATTAAGAACTAAATCATAGAAGAACAGGTAGTGATTTGGGGCTTCCCAGGTGGCTCAATGGTAAAGAATCCACCTGCCAATTCAGGAGACGTGGGTTCAATCCTTGATCTGGGAAGATCCCCTAGAGAAGGACAAGGCAACCCACTCTGGTATTGTTGCTTGAGAAATCCCACGGACAGAGGAGCCTGGCAGGCTGCAGTCCGTGGGACAGTAATGAGTTGGACATGACATAGCGACTGAAGAACAATGACAAACTTAGTGATTTGGAAAACAGTTCATTATATACTACAAAATACAGTTGACTAAAAGAAGCATGATCTTATTTTTGTTAAAAAAAAAAAAAAAGTGGGGAGGGCATAAATGTGGGATCAGTGGCTGGACTCCACAGCCACAGTTCACAGGCTAAGCCATGGATCTCTAAGGCTCATACAAGGTGCCCACAGTGACTCGGGCTCAGAGCCTTCCAGCTCTGACCCCAGAGGCTGTTGAGCCTAGAACCTTCTACCCTTTATATCCATACCTTTGCTGTGGTCTTGTGACGTGCAGAATGTGTCTATATGTCCCAAAAGAAAAGAATTTCCTTCTGACTTCTATTTCTTCTCTTTTCCACCTTGTTCATCCCTACTCTGTCCTGGCTCATATTGATTGCTTTTCCCAATCCTAGACTTGAGAAGTTTGGGGTTTGTGTTCCTTTTTTCCTCAGAATGTCATGCATTTCTACATGAACTTCTCCCTCCTTATTAGAGACAGTTCTCATATCAAATGATGAGGCAGTTTGCATTAAATAAAATGCAAAGGGTCTTGTTATACCCTTTTCCCAGATGGTGAGAGCCTGTAGACCATATATTTACATAACCAAATTTGGACTTAAACTGACATATCAAGGGATTCAGCTTTGCAACTTAATACAAACACTTGCCTATTTCATATCCATCAGCCATAATAATTCTACATAAAATAATAAAATTCTACAACCCAACAACCTAAAACCGTAAACATTTATTTTTACTGTGTGTCTTCAGATTAGCTGAAGACACACAGTGAAAAAGCAAAGCTTTAAGGAAAGGTTGGGTCTACTATTTGTCTACTGTGTTTGTCTACTATTTCTCACTCTCCTTGGACCACAGCTTACCTGAAACATACTATTCACGAAGCAACAGACAGGTGCATAAGAGAAAGGCCCAACTGTACTGGCATATTTTAAGCCTTCCCTTTCAAGATCTTTACCATCAATCCATTGGCCAAAGCAAGTCACACGTTTAAGCCCCAAATCAAGGTGTGCAGAATACATTCTATCCATCATAAGGCCATACAGCAAGGGTGTAAATGTAAAATACTCCTACAGGACAGTGAATAATTGGGACAAACAATTGAATCCACCACACTTAGGGTACCATATTTGTATGTGCGTTTTTTTACACATGGTTTTCCAGTCTAAGTAGCAGTGATCAGCGATTAGAGTAGACTTCACAGGCAAGTAGATTTGGGTTTGAATCTTTACTCCAGCTATGAGAACCTGAGAAAATGACCTCATCTCTCTGAATCATGATTCCCCACAAATTATCCACAATTCCATCACCCAGATTTAAACTCTATAAATATTTTGGTGTGTTTTTTTCTAAGCATATATTAATTTCCCCACAAATTTGGAATAACACAATGTTTAAAAAAATTCTACTTCAAAAATGTTTTGCAAGATCATAAAGTTTTTTTTGAAAGAACAATTCTTTCTCCTCTCCTCCTCAGTCCCTTTCAGAGTTCAGGCCCTTATGGTGGCAGAAGAGGAGGTGTCTCAGACTGCTCATGTCAGAATCACATTGAGGACTCCCTGGTGGCACAGTCAATAGGAATCTGCCTACTAATGCAGAGGACACAGGTTCCATCTCTGGTCTGGGAAGATCCCACACACCGGGGAGCAATGAAGCCAGCACGCCGCAACTACTGAGCCCATAGTCTAGAACCCGAGAGCCACACTACTGAGCCTGTACACCGACAGCCCATGCTCCGTAAGAGAAGCCACCGCAATGAGAAGCCTGCACGCCACAGTAGGGTAGACCCCTTTACCACAACTAGAGAAAGCCCACGCAAAGCAACGAAGACCCAGGAGAGCCAAAACAAAAAAAACAAACCACATGGAAACCTTAGGAAAAACATGGATTCTGAAGGCCCCCAGGCTTTCAAAGACCAAGCCCTTGGAGCTGGTCCTCTGGGTAGAAATCTTCCTCATTCAGAATGGGCTGATTTTCACAGGCAATGGAGAGGGTTAAATTCCTACAGGGACTCAAGCCATTCTGGCTTTCCATCTTGGAAATCAGGGACACTCAGAGTGGTTATCCAAATGTTTGAAACTGACTGCCAGTTCAAGGAAAAGAATAATTTTTAAATTGCTGCATAATTTTTATCATATGGGTGTTTCTATTTTCCTTTTGCTGGGCATTCAGGTTGTTTTCCATCTGTCACTATCTCAAATAAAGAATGTTGCAATAAACATGCATAAATCTTTGACCACATTTATGATTATTTCCAGTGGAAAGATTCCTAGAAATGTGATCCCTGAAGCAAAGGGTATAAACATTTTGAAGGCTCTTGACAAGTAGTACATTGCCAAACTGCTTGACATAAAGGTTATACTAATTTATTCTCGCACTAGCATAGTCTTTCGGAGTTAATGCTTTTAGATGAAACTCCAAAGTGATTGTTTTCACTTAAAGTGAGAATGTGGAAGTGTCACAGAACAAATGTGGAACATTTAAAAATAAATTTCTTTTAAAAAGTGAAGCTGGAGTAAGCAATAAAATTTTTGGATATGAAAGATGATCTAATTTTAATGAAAATTAGATCAACATGCTAAAGTTGATGTCCTATAGAATAGCACTTATAGAAAGCCATCTGCAAAACTAAGGAAGGCTTGCAAATGGTCTTCAGAGATATTCAGGTAAAGAAAAATCGAATGACAAATGGAAGAGAGGAATAGGAAATAAACCAGAATTTGTGCCAATTCATTTCTAAGAGAGGAAAAGAAACAAGATGATGAAATGAGTTCAAGCTAGAAAGTAACATAAGAATAATATAAGAGAGGTTTAAGAAACGTATTGATGGGGAAAATATTAGGACAAAATGCCTGTGTTCTAATTAAAATACTGGAGACACACAGAGGTGATCCTATAAGACTGAAATCACCCCTTAAAATTTCACCCTCTTGATGTAGAGGGTGAAAACATGGAAGATGAAACTAGCAGTGGAACTCAGATGGCAGTGTACAAACACCCTCCCTATCATTAGGGAGACCCAAGTCAGCTGGGCTCTGCTATCTCATTGTTTCTAGATCAGATGGGCTTGAGCCCCACTGTGCCTAGCACAGGTCTATAGTTCTACCAAGCCTTCTGCTGAACCATGAGGGTAGGTGTTTTGGAGGGCCTTTCTGCCTCTCAGCTCTGGCTTTTCTGAGACCATTTCTGTTTCCCAGTGTGTCTATATGGTTCCTTACTCTGCTTTCAACAAGCCCCCGCTCACACAAATCATTAGTGTGTTCAAGTTTGTTAAGATGTGGGGGTCTTGAGGAAGGGTCACATTGCTCATTATGCCACAAAGCACTTAAAATGACATTTTAGGCTTCCTGGTTCATAATTGTCCTTTTGATCATTCCCTACTGGAAGTTTCTCACTGGCTTTTATCCCATGCAGGGCCCTTACTCCATCAATCTCCTAGCCCCCTCCGCTTCTCACTACTCCAACCTATAAAGGAGCACCTTCTTCCCAACTCAGCCACCAAGAAAAATTAATTTCCTGCTTCTGTAAGTGTAGACTTTTGGTTCTTTTTGGTTGCCTGAGCCCTAGCCAGCCCTTATACCCTAGGGGCTTATGATGGTATTTCCTGAAACAAAGACAGCTACTTTCTCAAGAAGAATTCTGCTGATAGATCTTACTGCTGAAAGACACTCTTACAAGGTGATTAGATCCAGCATTCTGCCTTCAGCAGGTAATTGAGAATCAGAGATTAAGTGAATTGCCCCAAATTCATTAAAGTGAAGAAGAGGTGAGGACTAGACTCCATGTTTTCTATTTCTAAAGCTATGCCTTTTCCACATCAAATTAATGTTTACCCTGTAGTGGTGGCTATTCTTTTGTTTCTGATATGAGTTAATAACTTACTTCCGAAAACCAGCTTTTGTCACTCATCAAAAGCAGCATCTTGGTCACCATTCATTGCACCTTTTGTTTTTGGCAATAGTCTTTAGGAATAACTGAGTTGGACAATTCAGAATTCTTTACTGCTGGATTCAGAAAGTCAGAGAACTGTTAAAGTGAATAGTATCATTAACCTCATAGATACAGTAACTACCCCCTCAACCTCACCCTTTTCCCTTCTTTCAGAAGAGATTGTCAGACCAGATGAAAAGCTTAAATAGAATTGGGCATAATGCTAATTTTAAAACAGAATCATATTTCCCACTGACTTCCATGATTAACTTGAGGACGTCTTATCACAGAAGTTTTGCTTCTAAGATAAATAATATTTATGATAGCAATAAGATTTTATAAACTAGTCTTTTAAGAAACAATTCAAACTAAGCCACAAAGTACAGTTGCTTTGCTGAACCAAAACAAAATTGGTATTTTACAGAAAGGCACAGAAATCCCCCTCCTCAGACTGCAGCACAGTGAAAAGATGCTCCTTGGTGCCCTGCCTGTTGCATTCAGTCACTTGAATCCAGCATGAGTCCTGGACGAATTGCCCTAGAGAGTGTGGCAGGAATTAGCTATTTGCTTATTTCACTGACCTGGTGAACGCTACTAATAGCTATTAATCATTCTTTTAAAAATAGCAACAAATGTAAAAAAATTTTCTTATAAGCAGCTGCATGTGTGTTATTTAAAACTGTCCATCTGAATAATGGCAAACTTCTGACAAAAACAACAATTTTTTTTTGGTGTGGTACTTAGGTAGCTGTTCTTTTTGATAGTAATTAGCTAATCAAATCAGCTGTTTCCAAAGACCACGTCTGGTCTTGCTAAAGACATCTTTCACATAAAGGAGGGTAATTTTTCACTCTTTTGGTAGCACTGTCCGGCATGTGGGAATCTTAGTTTTCCAATCAGGGATCAAACCCATGCCCCCTGCATTAGCAGCACGGTTTTTATTATTGGTCCACCAGGGAAGTCCCAGGAGGGTAATTTTTTTTTTAATTATTCAGGAGGGTATATATCCAATTTGTCTAAAACAGAGAAAAGATTATATAGGTGAATTAAAAAAAAAAAAGAAGTGCCTGAGGTATATAAAAATAGCTATCTCCTATTAAAACTAGAATTTATCCTACCCATTCTAATATCAGTGGTCACTGGTATTTTAAGATTTAGAAAAGAAAATCTCAAAAACCAACGGCCAGATGTGGTACTGACTTTGAAGTAAATTGCTGAGGCAAATGGCATCATGTTCAATGTGGTGGTGACTACAGCAATTTCATAAAAACATAGAACTTCTCTGAGGATTATTCAGTTGGACAATACAGTAATGTTTTCAGCCATGCTTCCTCCTTCCACTTCTTAGAAATGGTGAAGAACCAGAGGTAATTTCTCTGGCTTTGAACAAAAGGACTCACCAGTTTTACTTACTATGTACTAAGCAGTTCTTTATTGTGCCTTCTCTATCAACATTACCAGAAAATACCAACAATGCTGGATTTCGAGAAATTTTGCTTAGGTTTATTTGAAAGTCAGGATATTAATACTTTATTTGGGCAAAGTGGCTAATTAACAACTCTAGTTTGGGGATAACCTGTATTTTTGACACTTCCCCTATCTCCATTCTCCCTTTCTTTTTTGTGTATTTGGTAGAAAAAAAATTAAATCTATATTGGTACAACCACTATGGAGAACAGTATGGAGCTGCCCAAATAAACTCAAAACAGAATTGCCATATAATCCAGCAATTCCACTTGTGGGCACATATCTGGAGAAAACCATAACTCAGAAAGCTTCATGCACCCCTGGGTTCATAGCGGTAGTATTCACAGTAGCCAGCACACAAAAGGAACTTAAATGTCCATCAATAGAAGAATGGATACAGAAGATGTGATATATATACACACACACACACATACACTATGGAATATTACTTAGCCACATAAAGAATGAAATAATGACATTTGCAGTAACATAGATGGGCCTGGAGACTATCACACAAAAACAAATATCATATGACATCACTCGTGGAATGTAACTTAAAATGATATAAATTAACTTATTTACAAAACAGACTCACAGATTTAAAAAACAAACTTATGGTTACAAAAGGGGAAATGTGGGGGAAAGAGATAAAATAAATAACCAATACGGATCTACTGTATAGCAAGGGAAATCTATCAATAGTCTGTATCATCTGTAATAACCTATATGGGAAAAGAACCTAAAAAAATGGATATATATATATATATACATATATATATAAAACTGAATTACATTGCTGTATACCTGAAACTAAGACATTATAAATCAACTATACTCCAATAAATTTTTTTTAAATGAACTTACGTTCTTTGATAAAGATGTCTACAAAATATTAAGAAAAAAAGATGTTACCAAAAAAAAGGATGTTACAAAATAACAGGCATGTATGTTGTATAAAATTGGTTTGTATAAAATTATGCCTGTTTCCAGTACATTTATGACTTATGTGTATGTGTATATGCAGATGGTCACAAGAAATGTTAATCAAAATATTTTTCCTCTATAATAATGATAAACAATAATAAAGTCATTTTCCTTTTGATAAAATAAGAATAAATAAGTAGATATTAGTATTCCTGAACACCTTCTTTGGAGCTGACACAGATGTTTCAGAAGCATGCAGGCAAATTCTAAGTGTGCAGTGACGAAGACCTAATAGGATTGAGCAACCACAACCAACTCCATTTTTGTAAGCGTCTTGCTGGTTTTGTCTAACTCAAGTTCTTGGACTTTCTAGATCGTCTCATTTTACTTGGCTAGACCAGATCACAATAATCAAATTTAGTTCTGGGCATCACAAACTTGCATATGCAAAGGTGGGTGATCAGAGTGATGAAACAGGGGCATACTGAGTGAGTTGGCAGCAGGGGTTGGGGGGCAGGATCTAAAAGAACTGGGAAGCATGCTAGTTGATAACACTGAATGGCAGGGGAGGAGCCTATTCTGTGTAGCACCACAAAGAACAGCGCCTTGCCCTGCCTCCCTGAGCCTCAGATTCTTCATTCATAAAATAAGCTGGTGCACTTGAAGATTTCTTTTAGCTCTAGATTCTCCTGAGTCTCTAAGTAGTGGGAAAAGTGATTTCAGCTTAATTTGAAGAAAAGCTTTCTTCTAATCAACCAATCTTCTGGTAACAGGCAGCTTCCGAGCTCAGCTATTGACTTCTCTGCTGGTGCAGGCACAATCAGGGTGGTCATCCATCAGGAAGCCTGAGGCCAAATCCTCTGACACAGTGACACGATGGCCCAGATTACTGCTAAGATCCTTTCTGTTCAGAAACTTTTATTTCAAGTAGTTGCCAGGAGAGCAACTCCCATTGGAGTGAATCTAAATGGCAAAGCCAAGAAACTAGCATGAGGAAGCATAGCCTGCAATGGGGCAGTTAGCATCCTTACCTGTTATCTACTGAGTGACAGGCCTCGTGCCAGGTCCTTGGCATACAGCATCTTTAACTCTCACAGCAATTCCATGAGAGGTATTATTCTTCCTTCACAAAGAGGAATTGAGGCTTGGAGAGGCTAAGTAACTTTATTAAGGTCACACAGCTAGTAATGAAATTCAGTTCTAGGTCTACTGACTTCAATACAGCACTTCTCACAAAGCTTTCAGAGAAGCAGGATAAAGTGGGAGGAGACAAAAAGTATAGACAATGTATAACATCAAGGAAGCCAAATGCAGTATAAATTAGAAACCACGAACTGAAGACTTCCGTGGCCTGTGAGCAGGAAGGAAGTGTTTACTTACAGAATGAGTTTGAGAGGCTACTGTACCAACAGTGGACATTCAATTGTAAAACAAGAGGCTCGTAGTGTTTCTGCTGACATGACTGTTTTGAACTAAATGTTTATGTCCTCCTCTAGAGAATCTTTCGGGTTCCCTCCCTGGGAATACTCTTGACCCCTCTTCAGGCATTTATTCCTTTTCAAACTTTATTATGAATATTTGATTCATGTTCCCTTAGACCTTTGATTCATTGACTAATATTTTCATTGTTATTTTATTGTATGCCACCTGGGAAAATATATGGCAGTTTTCCTTGGATACCTTCCATGTGCCCCTCCAAATCCACATTTCATCCTTCCCTTTCCTACTGTGTCCTGGAGGCTGCCCATTACCAACAGCACCAATGGGCTCCTTTACCCGCTGCCTTCTGCCCTGGAGGACACTGTGAAGAGTGGGAGATGAGTGAGCTGATAATTACTCCTTCCCTGTTACGCTGTCACCCTTTCATGCTGCAGTGAGCAGTGACTGTGCTCACCGCGAGTCCGAGGTTTCTATTGGGCAGTCCTCTCCAATACCTCTCTGGGTTCCGTTAAGCTGTCCCTCCCCTCCCATCACTCTTTAGGCCAAGTGAGATGGTTCCCTGTTGCTGCTAGAGGCAGAGTGCTGCACGAGGCTGTGTTTGTGTCCTTTAATCCCACCCACACCTCTAAACAGTACTTCTACTAAGATTCTCAATCACCCTGATTGGGCATGCCATCTGTTTCCTACCAGGATCCTGACTAACTTATTATTAAAAGCCTCATTAAAAAAAAAAAAAATCCTCTCATTCTTGTAGCTCTTTCCTGTGGCATTTATCTGTGTATTTCTAACTAATTTGCCTGTACCATTCATTAACTTACCAATTTTAGCCATTATCTATTGACTTCCTATTGAGGCCACTGATCTTCAGCTCTTCCAGAACTCCTCTTTCCAACACAGTTAGAACCCAGTGCTTTTTATTAAATGAGACCGGTGAGTGGAAAGACAGCCTTTGTTTTTAAATAGGATGATTCAGCATCATAAAGATGCGTGTTATCCCTAAGTTAATTTATAATGTAATTTGATCTGAATAAAATACCAGCAACTTTTTACACAGCTTGACAAGTTGGTACTAAACTTCATATGGAAAAACAAACAAGAACAGACAGGAAAACAGTGAAACAAAACAAGCCAAAAAAAAAAAAAAAAAACTAAAGGAAGGAAGGAAGAAAAAGCTTTAAGGGGGACTAGCTATACCAGATGTGAAACATACCATAAAGCTTTTATAATTAAACAGTGGGGTATGGACACATGAATAGATAGACCAGTAGGAAAAAAAGTCCAAAAATAGAATGAAATATATAGGAAACTTTAGTCTGTGCTAAAGGTAGCATCTCAAAATGCCTGGGCTGAAGGATTTTTAAATAAATAGTACTGGAGCAACTAGTTAGCTATTTGGGGGAAAAAAAAGGTAAAATTAGACTCACACCTCATACTGTACACAAGAATAAACCCCAAATGCATCAGGGATCTAAAAAAAAAAAAAATGAAACCACACAAGTCCTATTTTAAAAATGAGTGAATTCCTCTTTAACATAGGTGTAGAAAAGGCTTGCTCTTAACTCAAAATTAAATGGAATAAAGAAAATATTAATAAATTTGGTTGCATAAAACATTGTATCGGGAAAGAAACACCATAAACAAAGTTAAAAGACAATTAAAATGTGAGAGAGAATATTTATAACATTTATCACAGATAAAGGGCTTATATTCTTAATATTTAAGTAACTCATAAAAATTAAGGCAAAAAGTAGATTAAAACCCAATAGAAGAATGGACAAAAGACAAGCAGAAAAAGTACCAAAAAGGAAATAAAGATGACCCTTAAACACATGAAAAGTTCCTTCTCATTTATGACAAGATAAAAAACAAATTAAAATTAAACTCATATACCATTTCTCACCGATCAGAGTGGCCAAAAGTTAAGAATATAATCACACACCTTGTTGGCAAGCTGTATACATTGCACTCTTACACAATGCTATTGTGAATACAAACTGCTATGATCTTTACAGAGGAGAGTTTCACAAAATGTATTTAAAATACACATGTATGTGCACATATACTGTTTAGACTTAGCAATCCCATTTCTAAGAATTTACTCTGAAGACAAACTTCCAACAATACAAAAATACACACATGAAGGTTATTCACATCACTTTATAAAATTAAAAAATACTAGAGGTCACTGATAGGCATATATATGAGGTAAATGAGTACTATGGAGTTGCTAAAAGAAAAAAAAAAAAAGAATGAGAAAGATCCCCATGAACTGATATGATTTCCAGGATACATTAAGTGAAGATATCAAAGAGAAAGAGAACATCAGCAATATTCTTTTTTTTTTTTTTTTTTTGGTAAAAAGTGGGAATAAGAAAACATATGTGTATATGTTCATTTGTGCAAAAAGAAACACAAGAAAGATAAACTAAAAACTAAAAAGAATGGGTACCTTCAGGGACTGTGTAGGGATGGGCTGGATAGAATATAAGGAAGGGGAAGGGATGGAAATCATTTGACTATAATTTCTGTGTTCTGGAACCATGCTAATTTTTACATATTCAACAACAACAAAATGAGAAAAAAATCAACAAAGATGGAGGGAAAAACTAAATTGTACAGACTAACAAAATTTCAAATGAATAAGATAATCAACACTGAAGGGGGAAATAAAACTCAAGTGACTTTTGAACACTGTATTTGGACTGCATATTCTCAGGCTAAACAGAAAAGAACTCTAAACTAATACTAGATAATAGAAGCCTAGTTAATAGCCTTCCCCCCGCACCCGACCCCTTCAGAAGTGTGGGTTAGCAATTCTGTTTATTCTAGGATTGATCAAGTAAGTAAATATATTGTGGATAACGGGAGCCAGGTTTCTCACAGTTAAAGAAGAGCTACAAACAAGAAAAGTGGGAAGGAGGGAAAAATGAGCTCTGCAGTGTTTCACTGGAATCAGAGGTATTAGTGTGAACTTGTGATTTTTTAATATACACAGTGATACATAGGTAAATATAAACAGGTAAATATAGGCAGGTATAGATCAACCTGTGTGTGTATTTACATACATAATCTATTTCCTAGCTCTTTTGGATGTCAGGGTCTAAAATCACCAATATTCTAGTAGCAATGAGTGTATCTGGCATGCAGATCTTGGTTTCTCAACATTGTTCTTTGCTGCTGCTAAGTCACTTCAGTCATGTCTGACTCTGTGCGACCCCACAGATGGCAGCCCACCAGGCTCGCCCGTCCCTGGGATTCTCTAGGCAAGAACACTGGAGTGGGTTGCCATTTCCTTCTCCAATGCATGAAAGTGAAAAGTGAAAAGTGAAGTCGCTCAGTCGTGTCCGACTCTTCGAGACCCCATGGGCTGCAGCTTACCAGGCTCCTCCATCCATGGGGTTTTCCAGGCAAGAGTACTGGAGTGGGGTGCCATTGTTCTTTGCTGTTGCTATGTTGTTAAGTTGCTTCTATCGTGTCTGACTCTGTGCGACCCCATAGATGGCAGCTCACCAGGTTCCCCCGTCCCTGGGATTCTCCAGGTAAGAACACTGGAGTGGGTGCTTTGCTAGAGGAGTACAAAGCTCCTTGGTAAGTGGCTGATTATAAGACTGAACAGAGAAAGTACAAACATGGAACAATATCAGAAGTTGCCATGAGCCAGCTTGAAGAGGCTCTCACTGGTCAAATCTGGGACAGTCTAAGCATCAAAATACTTACAAATAATACAAAATACATCTGTTATTACAGTAAGTTTATAATACTTTGAATAAAATAAGAATCTATTAGTTTGGGGTGGAGGAGGGAAAAGAAAAGCTCTTCCTTACAGTAGAAAGCCAACTAATAAAAAGGAATGATATTAGAATCACCATTTGGCTACCATAATAAAAATCCTTAGCCAGTCAAGAATCAGCAATACAAAACTTTAAGTAACAGAGTATTTGTGTAGTTTCAAGGTATTGTCCCAAGAGATACTTAATAACTATGTAACAGGGAACATACACACACTACCTTCAGCAAATGAGCAAAGTTAATATCACCAAAGTTAATAATGGGACAAATCAGCATTGTGCACCTCCTGATACAATACACAGTATCACTTCTGTATTCCTGCAAGGAAACCTATTGAATCTAATCACGAGGAAACATCAGAAAAACTCAAATCAAGGAAGACGCTCCAGCTTCCCTGGAGGCTCAGGTGGTAAAGAATCCACCAGTAATGTGGGAGACCCGGGTTTGATTCCTGGGGTGGGAAGATCCCCTGGAGAAGGGAATGGCAACCCACTCCAGTATTCTTGCACAGGACATCCCATGGACAGAGGAGCCTGATGGGCTACAGTCCATGGGGTGCAAAGAGTTGGACATGACTGTGTCACTAACATTGACTGACTACAAAATAAGTAGCCTGTTTCTATCAACAAAGTCAATGTTATGAAACACAAGGAACGACTGAGGAACTGTGCACATTAAAGGAGAGTAAAAAGACAAAACAGCCAAATGCAACAATTTGGGATTTTCTTCTGCTGTAACAGACATTATTGATACAACTGGTGAAATCTGAATAAGGTTTGTAGATAAGAGTATTATTTCTTGGTTTTGATCATTACACTGGGGTTATGTAAAGACTGTTCTTTAAGTAGATATAAACTGAAGTTACTTAGACAAAAGGGACATCCTGTCTGCAGTTTACTCCCAAATGGTTCAGAGAAACACAGAAAAGGATTAAAGAAATATAGTAAAACATTAACATTTGAGAAATCTGCATAAATGCTTTACAGGACTACTTTGTACTATTCTTGCAAATTTTCTATAAGTTCAACATTACGTATATGTTTATATGTTAGGTTGGTACAAAAGTAATTGTGGTTTCAGACCGTGAATTTTAAATCATTGTAACTAGGCTCAAAAGTGCTATGCTATGCTTAGTTGCTTGGTCACACCCAACTCTTAGCAAACTCATGGACTATAGCCCACCAGGCTCCTCTGTCCATGGGGATTCTACAGGCAATAATACTGGAGTGGGTTGCCATGCCCGCCTCCAGGGAAACCTTCCCAACCCAGGGATCAAACCCAGGTCTCCCACCTTGCAGGTGGATTCTTTACCATCTGAGCTACTAGGGAAGCCCTAGGCTCAAATATATTTTTATTAATCAAAACAGTAACCATTACAATAAGTTTGTTCATTTCTGTAGGGTATAAAAATCTGTGCTTCAGGATTCGATGAACTCTTGGAAAGCATTTTCTGCCTCCTGCTGGTTGTGGAAGTGTTTTCCCTGCAAAACGTTGATATGCTTGAAGAAGTGGTAGTCAGTTGGTGAGAGGTCAGGTGAACATGGGGGATGAGGCAAAGCTTCGTAGCCCAATTCCTTCCACTTCTGAAGTGTTGGTTGCGTGACGTGTGAGAATTGGGCCCTTTCTTTTAACCACTGCCGGCTGCAGACGCTGCAGTTTTCAGCGCATCTTATCGATTTGCTGAGCAGGCTTCTCAGATGTAATGGTTTTGCTGGGACTCAGAACATTGTAGTGGATTAGATAGGCAGCAGACCACCAAGTAGTGACCACGACCTTTTTCTGGGAGAAGTTTGGCTTTGGAAAGTGCTTTGGAGCTCCTTCTTGGTCCAACCACTGAGCAAGTCAGCACCGGCTGTCATGTAAAATCCACTTTTTACCACACATCACAACCTGATCAAGAAATGCCTTGTTGTGTAGAATAAGACACTTCAACCATTTTTTTTGATTTGTGGTTAGCTCATGAGCCACCCATTTATTGAGCTTTTTCACTTTCCAATTTGCTTCAAATGCCAAATGACCATATAATGGTTGACAGTGAGTTCTTTAGCAACTTCTGATGAAATTGTAAGAGGATTAGCTTCAATGATGGCTCTCCACTGGTCTTTGTCAACTTCCAATGGCTGGCCACTACACTCCTCATATTGAAGGCTCTCGTCTCCTTTGCAAAACTTATTGAACCACCACTGCACTGTTCATAGCAGTTCCTGGGACAAATGTGTCGTTGATGTTATGAGTTGTCTCTGCTGCTTTATGACCCGTCTCTGCTGCTTTATGACCCATTTTAAACTCAAATTTAAAAATCGCTCAAATTTGCTTTTTTTTTCTAACATCATTTCTATAGTCTAAAATACATACAAAACAAACAGGAAGTAATAGGTCACTAGCAAAAATACAAAGAGAGAAATGTGCATTAAAATGATGTATAATATAACCACATTTATTTAAGGATGTATTCCAGTATCAAATGGTAAAGTTCAACAATGAAAAAGCACGATTACTTTTGCACCAACCTAATATAAATCTATATATGTGTGTACACAAATACATAAGTATAAACCAAAAAAACTTTCAGTTTTAAAAAATGTAGATCCCTGGATGCCAGCTTTGAAATTTTCATTTTGGAGTCCGAGTGGTGTCTCTTGGGAATCTGTATTTTAAAAGTTCTTCTGATGATTATCATGCTTAATTTGGTTTGAGAATCATTCTAGGCCAGATAGAGTAACAAAAATTTTGTTACTGAAGAGGCAAGAAATAATAAACATCCATTTACATAACACCCAGCTTTAAAAAACAAAAACCAGTTATAATGAAAATTCCATGTGTGCCCCTCCATCTCCTAGTCCCCCTTCTATCCTCCAAGAAGTGATTATTATTCCAAGTTTGGAGCTTCCCCAAAGCTAATCATTATGTCATATTTAAACTTTGTCATTCTCGTGCATACTTTATACATTTATACTATACAAATATATCCATATCAGCTATGAATTGGTTTATCACATTTTCAAACTTTAGAAATGGTATCATAAATACTTCCTTCTGCAAAAACGTTTCATTCAGCATGATATGTTTTGGTTAACTGAGGTGTGTGTATGCTAGTCACTCAGTCGGGTCCAACTCTTTGTAATCCCATGGACTGTAGCCTGCCAGGCTCCTTTCTCCATGTAAGAATACTGGAGTGGGTTTTAACTGATATAGGTAGCCTATTTCATGTATTTCATCCAGGAGAGAGGGGAAAACCAGTGATTCCAGGGGAAACAAATAACATGCATACCCTTTGGCTTGATGTGTAATATTCAATTTATGACTATACACTTTTTTTTTAAATATAAAATTTTATTTGGCTGCACTATGTCTCAGTTGTGGCACCGGAGATCTTCATTGCCTCATGTACGATCTTTGTTGTAGCATGTGGGATCTAGTTCCCTGACCAGGGATCAAACCTGGGCCCCCTGCATTGGGAGCCAAGAGTCTTAGCCACTGGACCACCAGGGAAGTCCCTATACACACGTTTTTTAAAAAACCCATTTCCTTCTGCTGGACATTTGAGTTTTCACTATCCCAGTGCTACAACAAACCTTGTATATTTCCTTGTTGGCACATAGTTCTTCAGAGGATAAATTGCTTGGTCAAAGGACATGCACATTTGTTCATTTTCTTGGAAGTCATCAGTCTTTCCCTCTTTGTGCAGTCATCCATAGTAACAGGAGAGAAGGCAGAATCTATGGGCATGGGTGCAGGTATGTAGACAGACATACTGGGGATTTGTTGAAGTGCTCTTTTGATTGCTTCTATTTTCTCAGTGAAGTAAAAAGCAAGGTTACCTGCTGAGATCTACAGCGGATGAAGAGCATTGGAGTGTGAAGAGAGATGATATAAGAGAAAGCCATCTAGAGGAATGATTGCCAGGGAGTGCTAAGGGCCTATATCTTCAGTTTTACTAGATATTGACAAACTGTTCTTCTGAGTAATTGTATCAATGTATACTCTTGCCAGCAGTGGATGGTTGTTTCTGATGCTCCTAACCTTCACCAATACCTTGTCTCATTTTACATTTTTTGTCAGTTTGTTATTTGTGAAAAGTTTTAATTTCTCCCAGTTACTCATGAGTTGAGCTTACTGTTCATTTGAGCTTCTTCTTTGAATTAGCTCATTCATGTTCCTTCCTATTTTCTTAATGGCTGTCCTTTTCTGATTGATTCTTAAGTTCTCTTTTGCAGTCTGGATAATACAATGTGTTTAAATTATGACTGTACAAATATTTTCATTGTTGAGCCTATGACCACTGATCCTTTCTAGTATGACCATGTGTTTTCCTAGAGTTAATGATTTCCTTGTTTTTCCATTTACCTAGTTTTCCATATACCTGTGATTTTTTCCAAATGCTCCAATGTGCCTGCCATTCTATCAGAAAGTATTACTATGCACTCACTGGAGATGGAAATGGCAACCCACTCTAGTATTCTTGCTCAGAGAATTTCATGGACAGAGGCTACAGTCCATGAGTCACAAAAGAGTTACTAACACACTTTCTTTCATACATGAGTTCCATTCTTTGTTCCTTGAAGTCCTCACTTTCCAATCCCCCAGTTTTCTTGCTCCAGCCTATGTTGATTGCTCTCTGATTGCAGCATTGCTGGCATTCTGGATTTTCTATTCAGTCTCTTGGGTTGGATTCCTTACTTCCCAAATCCCATGTCTTCCTCTTTCATGGTGTTGCTGGCACTTAACCTCCAGTAGCTTCCCCTCAAATGGAGGCATGTCTGAATCTTTGCATGTCTTTTCAACTGATGGTCTAACTAGGTTTAGAATTCTAGACTGGAAATCATTTCAGTTAGGTTTTGAAGGCATTGCTCTACTGCCTCCTAGAGTCCTTTGTTTTAGAAATACATTTCCATTCTCTTTCCAAATGCTTTTTATGTGACCTCTTTACTCACAGATGCTTTCATAATTTGAGTGGGTTCTAAGTTTTACAAGGTGATTTTGTTCTGGATCTTTTGTGCTGGGACTTCAGTAAACCCCTTCAATCTGGAGTTCCATGTATTTAATTCCAGAAGTTTCTAATTTCTGTTGTTTTTTTTCTGTTGTCTGTTCTTTTCTGTTGTTATTTTCTCTGTTCTTTTCTCAAACTTCTTCTAAATCAGTATTTGATTTTAGGTGTGGAGCAGATGCTTTTTTGTCTCTATGCCTTGCATATGTTATTCCCTCTATCTAGAACACAATTCCTCTCCCATTCGTCAAAAATCCCTACTTATCCTTCAAAATACATGGTGATTCCCTCTCTGACCTTAGGCTGAATGAGATGGTCTCTCCTCTATGCTCACAGTCTTTTAGGGCATCTCTAATGCCAGACTATAATCTGTTTATACATCTGCTTCTTCCATGATGATAAACTCCTTGAACAGGATGATATTTATCCATCTCTGGATCCTTAGTGCCTAAGACTGTGTAATGCCATGAATAAATGAATGAATTCAGTAAGAGGTGAAAGTGAACATTTCTCCCTGCTATATGTCAAGTGCTGTGCAAGATAGGTACCATCTTAATGCATTTTTACTTAATCCTTACAGCAAATCTCAGATAACTGTTTATGCAACAAATATTACCTTCTAGGTTCCTATTATGTGCCAGGTTTAATCTCAGTGATAGGATGAAAAACTAAGATCTCATAAAGACTTTTTTCTCATACAATTTTTTACAGTTGATATGTAATTCATGAACCATAAAATCCACCTGTTTAAAATGTACACCTCAGGGGTATCACCGCTAGACCTTTTTATCTGTATAAAGGCAGTGTTATGTGTGTCCTGGGGTCAAGGCAGAGGAGAAAATCAAGGGAAGAAATACAGTCCAGGGAAAGGGAGCAGTATGCACAAAGGAGCAGAGCTTTGAAATGGCCCAGGATTTGGAAAATATGAAAAAGACAGGGGAGCTAGAGTTTATGGTGAGAAAGTAGGCTGGGCTATTTTACAAGTGAGGAATTTGAAGTTCAGAGAGGTGAATTAACTCAACTAAGGTCAAACAATTTCTCTTCTGCCAACTCAGCAGAAAGTATCTAAACAATGTTTCCCCATCACCAAACCATTCCCAACAAGCAGGCAGGTGCTGACCCCACCAAAACTGTATTATCAAACACTGAATTTCCTCCAGCAATCCACCAGCCTTCTAGCAAAGAGGCTTCCTTTTCTCTTCCAAATCCTTGGATTACCTAGAACCATTGGCCATAGTGATCTCCAACATTAGTTAAACAAACACATTTCCACTGTGGCTTTTTTTTTTTTTAAGACTCCAAAGGTCAAGACCATCACAGTGATGCTATAAGGTGCTCTGTCCATGAACAAAATATTTGTCATGAAAGTCAAGACGAAACCTTTAATACTTCATGAGCTCTTCATTAGGCTAATATGTGTTTGCTAGTCATGTTTCAAGCTCTCAGTATGACGAAAAAAAAGTATTTTCGTAGGCCTCAGTTTTCCTGCCTGCAAAGTGACATTAAGAAATCTTGTCCCAACCACCTTACCACCATCCTGCCCAAAATAACTACTGGAAAACCATGGGGATCTGTTACTGTTTTGAAATTCTTGAGGAAAAGTTCAATTCATGCTCTTAGAAGTAATATACCTAATATAAGAATTTCTCCAAACTTCTGACCTCAGTGAAACATTCAGAAAATCTTTGCTTATTAAGCTTAAATTCAGCATGGATCAGTCTCCAGTTCATCTCTCTGGGAAGGGAGGAGCTACAGGAACTCCGAGAAAACAGGTAGAAAACGAGTTTTGTCAGGCAGTTGCAATGACTTTTGGATTTCCGTTTTGCATTCAGAGGCTGTTCCCTTCTCCATCATGTGAAAAAGCCACCCTACCTTGTAGGATAATGAGCTGCAGGTGCTACAAATCAGAGGTGTGGTGGCAACACATCCCTTACCACACTTACCATTCAAGCTCTTCTCTAGCACCACGTCTACAAATCACCAGCAGGACAGAACACACAAATTATAGCAAAACCCAGGTATTTTTCAGAAAAAAAAAAAAAAAAGAAAGTGATCCATGAAACAGGGTAAAAGAGTTCATCAGAAGCCACGTCTATAGATACTTGCTATTATCCTTTGTGTAGCCTTCACAACAGCCAAGAGTTGGTTGCTTTATCCTGTCTTTGTGGATAACGAAACTTAGGCTCAGAGATGCTGGAACACTACAGGATATGCAGCTGAGAGGTCCTAATCCTAACAGGAAGAGTCCTTCTACCTGCCAGTGGGTCCTAGACAAGAATCACCTGAGAGCACTTACGGATAACAAAATGCAGAAGAATCTTTAGATACTTGCTACCCACTAGAGAGTCCATGCTACATTGTGTGCAGGTTTGCAGTAGGTCCAAGGAATTCACAATGTCTGAAAATATTACACAACAAAAGTTTTACTAACCTTTAAGAGACCAATTATCCCTGCCACTCTTGTTTCTCTTTTAGAAAGGGCAGTTTTGAAATACTGGAAGTAAAATAAAGTAAATAGCATGAAGGTGATGATACCAATTAGGGATATTTGTGTAAATAATCAGATGATCATTAATTTCTAGTCTGCTGAGATTTCTACACACACAGGCGTTTTCATTTGTGATTCTCCACTACATTTTAGTAGGGAAGCATCCATACCTAACTTATCTATTAGTTTGAGAAACAATAGCAAAGTCCATTCCTAACTCCAGGAGCAGTAAAATCCAGTTCCTTTTCTAGAAAGAGGAAATATATAAATATTTGAGACCAAAGCCAGAATTCAAATAACTGCAGATACCTAGGTGAGAAAGACTACATTTTCTACTCTAGACAACTATTTAAAGAGATGTTTCCCCACAAGGAAGTATTTTAAAGCTTGGGAATTCCAGGGGAAAGAAAAGAAACAAGCATTAAGTGTGTGTCCACTGTGTCTTCACACTACTCAGTTATCCTTTGTGTAGCCTTCACAACAGCCAAGAGTTGGTCCCTGTATCCTCTCTTCATGGTTGAAATCTAGGCTCAGACTTGCTGGAACACTTACATACAGGTCACACAGCTGAGGTCTGCATCCTAATCCAAAAAGGCCTTCACCGGCCGGTGTTTCCCAGACAACAATCACCTGGGATTACTTAAGGAAAACACAAAATTCAGGCTCACAGTCAGTCTTCAAAGGAATGGGCCAGGGAACGTGTTTTTTTGTTTTAAGAAGCCGTGCTGCCTCCCCATCCACTTGGTCAACAGGAGATCTTGAGAAAGACAGTACTTCATGACCCAGCCAGGAGACTATCCCTACATTTGTGGTTTCTCCATCAGGAAACCCTTAACGTTCTCAACATAAATTTTTAAAAACGCACATTTCTTTGGTCAAACCATCACCTCTCCCAAGGCCCCCAGTAGTGCCGATCTTGGAATCGTCTATTCGCCCCTTCGCCTCTGAATCCTGCCAATTTTTTTTTTTTTTTCTTTTCTGTAGAATTTCATTTCCTTGGGACCAGGTTCTAACCATCAGACTTCCAGGCGGGCCCCGGAACGAGCAAACGGTCTCTAGTCTGTCTGGCTCCTTCCGTAGCCCCTCGACTCGGGCTGCTCTCATCCCAACCCAGCCTCTTCCGTCGGTCACGTTGTTTCCTCCGCTTGCAAGGACCTCTTTCCCGGCCCTTCCCAAAGCTTGGGGAACTCCTCCACCGCCTGAGTGCCTCCGCTTCCAGTCACCCTCGCCTCCCACCATCCCAGCGGGAGTTGAGGCGGACTGAACCCGGCCTCGAAGCATAAGAGCGAGCGTCGGTCCTCCCGGCCGCAGCCCCTGCCCCCTCCCCACCCGCCACCTGGCTTCGCAGCGGCCGCTCGGGAAGCCCTAGGCACTTCCCAGAATAGAGAGCAGCTGCCAACGTCAGGCTGCCGCCGGCCGCGGGGTTCCGGGCGCACCGGGTGCGGGCGGAGGGGACGTGGCTCCGCTTTGGCCTGCCTTCTCCCCTCGCCGTCTGGGAAACTGAGGCCCGGGGCTGGAGCAACTTCCCGGGGTGCAAGGTTCGTATGGGCCCGGCCAGTCCCGGGCCCCCAAGCGTCCAGACTCCCGTCCGCGCTCCCTCGACCACACGCGCCGCCCGGTCGCCCGGGAGAGCCGGGCGGGGAGCGGGTCTCCGAGCGAGCGCTCTCCCGGGGAACGCGCGGGGAACCGGACTCGGCCAACTCGCCGCGAAAGTTGTGGTCTCCCAGCCTGCCCTCGCTTCTCACCTCCGAGACACACCTTCCCGCCGGCCCGGCAGCCGCGCCCTCACATCCGGTCCACCTTGCGCACACCCCCTTCCACTCTCTCCCGCAGCCCCTCGCCCTCCCACGCCTTGCGGCTCCAGCCGCTCCCCATCGCGCACTCCCACCCGCGCCCGCGGCGCGCCTTCCCCGCCCCGCCGCTCGCCCGGCCTCCGCGCCGCGCCCGCCCCGGGGTTCTGGCGTCCGGGAGCCCCAGCCCCGGGCCGCGACCCGCTTCCGCCCGCCCGGCGCGGGGCAGAAGCCGGGGTAGGCAGCGCGGAGCGCTCGGAGCGCCGGGGGCGCGAGGCGAGGGGCGCAGCGGCGCGGGGCGGGGAGGGGGCGCTCGCTCGCTCGCTCACTCTAGGCTGCGCACACGCCCGTACAAACTCTCACACAGACACACGCGGGGTGCGCTGCCGCCGCCCGCCGCTGCTCCTCCTCCCGCCACCGCCTTGAGAGGGAGAGAGAGGGAGAGAGAGGGAGGCAGAGAGAGCGCTTTGTCCGCGCGCCGCCGCCCGGCCCGGGACTCTGCCCCGAGGAGGCAGCCGCACAGAGTCCCCGCCTCCGCCTCTGCCCCCGGGCGGGCCCGGCCGGCCGCGGTGGGGGGAGCCAGGCTGAGGGTGGGGGTGGGTGGCGGGCGGGCGGAGGGCGGGGAGGGGGGGCGGAGGAGGAGCAGGGGAGACGAGGGCAGCGGAGGAGGCGAGGAGCGCCGGGTACCGGGCCGGGGGAGCCGCGGGCTCTCGGGGAAGAGACGTATGATGAACAAGCTTTACATCGGGAACCTGAGCCCCGCCGTCACCGCCGACGACCTCCGGCAGCTCTTCGGGGACAGGAAGCTGCCCCTGGCGGGACAGGTCCTGCTCAAGTCCGGCTACGCCTTCGTGGACTACCCCGACCAGAACTGGGCCATCCGCGCCATCGAGACCCTTTCGGGTGAGCAGTCGGCGCTGTCCCCCTCCCCCCGCCTCGCCCTGCTCAGGCCGGGACGGCGCCCGGAGGGAGGCCGAGCCCTGCGGGCGGCGCCCGGCGGGGGCTCCGGCGTTCACGTTCACTTCCACGCACCAGACCTTCAACTCTCACCGCCGGCCCGCTCCTGGGACGGCCCGCTCCCCTCCCCCCCCCTGCTCCGAACTCACCCCTTGCCCTCCCAGCCGCAGTCCTGGGGCGACCCCCGTGCCGCCCCGAGGGTTCCCGAGGCTCGCTTGCTCTCCCAGGGACCCCCAGTTTCCCGGCTCCCCGAGCTGCTCTCCAGAGTTCCCCCACCCCCATCTTTAGAGAGCCCCCCGTCTCCCCTTCTTCCCTGACCTTCCCGTCACCCCCTTTGTCAGGGACCCCCCCCCAAAAAAAACCCCTCCATCTCCTCCTCCCTTGACCGGACCTTACCCCTTCCCGTGCCTCGTGCCCAGGACTTCTCGCCCTCTGGCGTCCCCTGAGCCGCACTCTCCTTTCGAGCCCCCCTCCCCAGGTCGCCCCGCGGTCCCCCACTTTCGGCACCCCCTCGGCGCCACCCTGACGATCCCCTTCGAGATTTCGGGGAGTCCCCCGACCCCAGCCCCTGCACGACGGCACATCTCTCTCGGTCCTCTCCCGAACCTCACTCCCTTCTCGCTCGTCTCAAGCGCTCCTATTTTTCTCTGAATTTTTTGTCCGATTTTATTGAGAAGAACTCGGGGCTGGGGGCTTTCCGCCGCCTGTGCCCCCGCCTCCCGCTCGGCCAGAAGCACCTTTTTACGAGGTGCCCTGTCTCAACTCGGTGGGGGCCCGGGCTGAGGACCGAGAAAGAGGCGACCGGGGGGCCCGCGAGAGCGCTGGAGCCCAGACGGGAGACGGAGAGCGACACACACACACACTCGCGCGCGCGCGCACTCACCAACTCTCCTCTCGCACACGCACCGCTCGGAGCCGCGCTCGCCCCCAGGCCACGAGCTTGCGCCCCCCGAGCCTCTGCCCGCTGCCGTAGCCCCTTCCCCATCAGCGCGCGGGGTGGGGGCGGGGCGGCGGCGAGGCCAAGGTGATCAGAAGCCGGCGGGGACCCGACTCTCGCCGAAGCGGACCCCGGGGGGCTTCAGCGCATCTCTCGGGGGCCACCGGGAGAAGAGGGCAGGGAGGGGAGCGCAGCGGAGCCTTCGGGGCCCGGGTTAGCGGAATGGAGTGGTGGGGGCCCGGAGAGGAGCGGGGCCGCGCCAGCCCTGCAGCTTGAGTTTCAAATGAGCTCATCCTTTCAAATTGGCGCCGCTCTTTATTAAATTTGTTTTTCCGGTAATGCCACCCACAGCTCTACCTGGGGTCGGGATCTGGGCTCGCACCCTTCCCACCTCGTCCCCGGGGAAGGAGGCGAAACGCGGCGCCCACCTTTTTTTCCCACTGGGAAGCAAGTTTGCCCAGTTCGAGCCGGGTAGGAGACCCCTGGAGGGCGCCCGAAGGCGGAACCGGAGCATGGAGTTCTGTGCGTGCCCCTCCTAGACCCCCGCCGATTTGATCACAGTAAGGTTCTGAGTGCTTTAATTTCTGTTTTAAAGGTAAAGTGGAATTGCATGGGAAAATCATGGAAGTTGATTACTCAGTCTCCAAAAAGCTCAGGTAAATATATTTTGCTTAGTTTTTTTTGTGATTGGTCTCACATATAAATAAAAATACATTCAGTTTTTTTTTTTAATGTGCTTGTATAGTTTTTAAGAAGCTTTTGTTTGTTTTGTCAGTGGAGATAAAATAGTTCAGAAAGTTACATTTTTTACTTTCATTATATAAGGTGTTTACTGTACTTGGAAAATATCTGGTGCCTATTGGGGGTGGGGGTGACGAACACTAGCTGTGTTAAATTTGCTGGGACCATTTAACTTGTTTATGAAAACTTGCCTCCCCCCCCCCCCACTCCCACCCTAACCCCCAGCACAATGGCAGCAAATGCTTGTCAAGACTTCCTGTGAGATGTTAAGAGTAAATATTTACTGTGTCAGCTAAATTGCTTAACTAAACTTCGCGATTAATTAGTTTTCTTTTTTAGATAGCTTAAATGTTGAATAATAAAATAATTGAGTTAAAGGTCGATATTTTACATAGCGCTTTAAACAAGAAGGTTGTTTGGATTGGATGGCGGTTAAGAGCCAGACTTTTTAAGTCACTGAGACTACTGAATATTGCTTCTGAGCGTTTTGTTGTTGTTGTTGCTTTTAAGGTACATTTGAGGCTAAACAAATACAACTGTGAAATTTATAATTATATTTAAGTGCACTGTTGTTAATGAAGAAGTAAAAAGTTTTGTGGAGGTTGGTTTTCTCCACAGTGATTTGCTTACATGAGAATGTCTATGAGGAGAGATTGAGGGAGAACATCTTTGTTTAAAGTTTATTGTGGACTTTAAATTTGGGCCCTTTATTACTCATTCTAGAATTTTTTTCTCCTATGTGTCGTAACTTAGTTTATATCCCATTCACATACATTTCTTCACCATTAGTCATTAAGTAGCTGAATTGGAGACTCTAAGTGAAGTCTGTGACTTACCACCTTTACAATTTGTAATTCTCAACAGTGTAACCATTTACTTGATTTTTGCCAGAATTGAATAGATTTTAAAACAAACTATCCTAATTTTTAAACACATAGATGTTTTGTTGAGGGGTTTCTAAAAATGTGTGCAAATTTCCAGGTATGTTTTAACTAGGCAACAAAATATCTTTTGTTTACCAATGATTCCAGTGGCATATCAGAAAACTACTTCAATACCTTTAAAAAAAGAGGCAAAAGTTATGATTTGCAGTTTCATGTGTAACGTTAAGCTACTTCTCTCTAGGAAGAGATGTAATGCGCAACTGATAGGTTTTTCAGTTAAGAATTTTAAATTTGTATACTTAAAAAAATTTTTTTTGGCTTGATAAATCTAACTTCAAGCTTTCTGATATATTAACTATTTATTGTAAGTTAGAATTACTCATAACATTTGAATATTGGATGAATATATTGAACAAGGTTTAAAAGAACCACCCAAAATATTTGATGGGTTGTATTTCTGTAAATATCTAATTCTATTGACTGTATAGTTTTGAGTTCTCTTTTGGAGTTATAGTTAGTGAAAAATCAGTAGAATTTTAACTTTGGTTAGTTGGTGTCTCATTTCATGTTGCAAAGAACATTATTTAATGTGGCAATGTAAGTGAAATACTAGTTTATCTAAAGTTATTAACATCTCTTGAAACTTGTCACAAATATACTACTTTTTAACTTTTTCTTTCAAAACGCAGAGGTTATTTGTTGTTAGCTGGAGGGTCATTTAAATGATTTTGTTGTGTTTATATAAGAGTTTAGAATTAAAAGCTTATCTCAAATTTTTAGTATTAATTAAAGAGCAATCTAGGACTTTTACAGCTCTATTGGGACATGATTTCTTTGAACATTGTGGGTGATATGAAATACCTAGGAGGTAGATTAAAATGTGCTGTGTGTGATTCACTACACTGAAGATGTCTGACATACCAAATGTATGCATAAGCTGCTGCTGTAGAGGGTTGCTTCATTTCTGATTGGATGGCTTGAATCTTTTTTTCCTCTCCTTTATTAGTTTAAAATGCAGAAATTAGTTACTGGTACTGCAGGCTGAGGGAGAGATAACTAATGACTGGTGTTGTGTACTGAGCTCAGACTCCTGGGAGGAGGCAGCTGTGTGTGCTCTTGTACAGGGCTCCACCACGGTGGGGACTCTCACAACCAGGGTACTGTGACATTTGAAACCAAAGCTTTTATGTTATATGGTGACTATTTTGGTGTTCTTTTGTTGCACTTCCATGAAAATTAACAAGTTAAAAGTACATTTGTCGGCGTCAAGTCGGTTCTATATGTGGTTTTTGTGTTGGTAGAAGTGAAAATGTGAAGAAAACAGTTCATCCTCATTGCTTGCTTACTTAAAGAACCATTCTGCAATTGAGTGCTCCTTTTCTTTATATTGTTCTGATTTCTTTCTGTTCTCAGGAATCACTTTTAATATCTACATTCCAGATAGATTTTTTTAAAGCTAATGATACTTGGGAGGGGATGTTTTTTATCTTAAGTTATGAAAATATTGGCATGCCATTTGCTTACCAGTTGGATCTTTTGTTAAATATCATTCTAGCATCATTTTATATGAGCTGTTATTGTGGACAGACTAGATACTATTATTTTCTCAGGGTCAGTCAGAAGTAGAAAACTCTTTTCTTTTGCCACATGTGCTTCATTCTTATTAAATGTAAATTACTGTAAAGTAAACCATGTACAAACCATCTATTTTTCTTAACTTTCTAAGTTGGCTTCGGGCTCTGTTGAATAAAAATCTTCGATTCTTTTCTGTCTATTCATATTTCTTGGTAGTATATAGGAATCAAAGATTTCTTAAAGAAGAAAAAATGGCAAAGGGTTTTAAAAGTTGTGGAAATTTCCTTGATAGAAATTTCATTTTTGATGTTGATGAGAGTTTAGTTTAAAAAAATTTATATGCTGTTTGTATCTACACACATGCACACACACACACACACATATTGCATAAATTGTTTTGAGCTAAGACTTATGCTAACCTGAATGTGCTTTGTAACTAAAGTTGAATGATTCTGTGAGAAACAAAACTTTTAAAAATGCAATTTCTGCCCACTTCTAGGAAGTAACTAAGTGGTGCTAGACATGCTTTCACTGAGATGGTGAGAATACTATGAGGTAGTGTAGGAAAAAGCTATGAATTTGTCTTTCATGAGTTAAAAATCAGTAATTGTGTTCTCTCCAATGCAAATGAATTTGGTCTCCTATAGGAATGTTAAAGAAAACAGTATCTCAATTGTATTTTGCTTGTATGTACTACATTGTGTTTAGTTGAATTAAATACCAAAAAGAAAAAAAAACCAACCACCCAACCTCAAGCCCTCCCTGCAACAAAGGCTTTTGATGGATCAATTTTTAATTTTGTAGCAACAGAAAAGACTTCGTTAGGTTAAAATCACATGTTACCCTATTTCATTTCAAAAATTTGTTGAATTAGAAGTTAATGCCTGGATTTAATTGTATAGATTACATGTGTGTAATGTATATAAAAAAAATATTTTATATATACATATAAGATGCAAAGGTTACTTATGATTTGTTTTTGAGTTTGACATTTAGCTTCTCATTTTAAAAAAAGGCTAGTAATTTTTTCATACAGTTCTAGGTCATGCCATATAAAATTATGCATTTCTGTGACCTTTGTGAGATAAGTATCAAAATTAAAATAGAAGCAATAAAGAAAAAATTACTTGATAATTCAGGTTTAAAATTCTAGTTTGTGTTTTTAAAAGACTGGTCATTTAATATTTTTACATTATTTGGTTAAATATTAAAAACCATTGAAATCTACAAATCAAAACAGATGTTATATACTGCTTGATTTTCCAATTTGCCAAATTTATATCAATTTTAAATTATATTGTAGTGATTTATAAAAGTGCTAAATAGCTAAAGACATAAACATTAGTTCTAAAAGACGATTTTGTGATATGTAATACATTTGCCAAATTGTGTTTTCTTAAATAATAGTGTTTCTTATGACTAGATAAAAGAGACTGGTAAAGGATGGTCTCAGAATTTTGTTTTCTTATTGTGTTAACCTGAGATTATCATTTACATAGAGAAGGTGAAAGAAGATTAATATTGTATAACACCTTTTATATGTAATGATCTAAGGTACAATATATCTTCTTTAGAAAGAAAAATTTTAAAGGATTCTGAAGATTTAGAACCAATAGATATCAAAATCAACATTTCACTGTTATTTTGAGTAAGTGTTTTTATTTTGTGTGGTTGTTCCAATTTTTAATGGGTGGATGTAAATGACATTGAAATGTACATACAGGATGGTAATTTGAGCACATTTATTAAAAGTCAATAAAGCTATTAAAATCAGATTTCTATAAGAACTATTTATACATATTTGATACTTTCAACTTTCTAAATATTTGCTGTCTATTGCTGAATCACTCTTCCAAGTCTGCTAATGAAATCCTCAAAAGTAGATGAGCAATTGATCAGCATTGTCACAGGACATTATTTAAGTGTATCATCTCTTTGATTCAGTGGGGTGTGTGCACATGGGTGTGTGTGTGTGTGTTTTATGGGAGACAGTAGTTTCAGACAGAGATGGTATCAAGAGGGAAGAAGAAATCTTTCATTGAGCAACAAATGTTCTGCTCTTCATTCCTGACAAGGCACAGGAAAATGGTTAGGTGTTTGAACCTTGTGGTAGATGTAGTCAAGGGCAGTGCTACGCGCTTGCATGATCCATAACTCTTGCAGGGGGTTAACCTTGTGGAAGCCAGGGCACAGTCACCTGTAGTGGCTTCTTCATTGAGCATGCTGCAAAATATTCTCTCCTTCACTTTTGCTCAGACGTCCCATCTCAGTAAGAGGGTTAGCAAGTGATTCTATGTAGGCTTTGATTTTCTGTAGAAAATTCAAGATTTGAATATGTGTTTTCATTTAGAAATTCTATACTGTGGAAGGCAATGTATTTTTTTGTGTAACAAAAGTACTCTGAGAGAATCAGTTTCATTAGAAGAAGCATGGCATTGAACTGGTTTCTTTGGAGGCTTTTAAAAAGTTGAATTGTAGATTTCAAAATTATGTTTTTAAAAATTCAGTTTAAATATCATCAAAATGTCTTCAGTGTCCTTTGGTATTGGAGAAGAGAGGGTTGGGGTTGGCTAAGCCAGTTTTTAAACTAATTTTCTAAAAATTTTAGTCAGAAGTGTAATTTCTTAAAAGTTATGATTAGCTTCTTAATTTGAAGAATGGGACAGTTCTGTTTAACAAAACATGTCCAAATAATTTATTATTCAAGATTTGTCCTTTTTACACTCAAATTCAAGCTCAAATTAGTTTGGAAAGTCATTCAAAACAGTGTCATTGAAGAAACATAATAGCAAATAAAGAGCAAACACCTACCAGTAAATATAACAGTATTTCATTTATCATTATTAAAATATTTTTAAAGACCTTTTACTTTATAATTTGACTTCATGCTTACAAACTTGTAATTTTCATTTGGTGGCATAGACTGTATGGGTTCTATTTTGGGCAGCAAAATTGCAGAGTGCTCAGAGCATTATTTTTAAGGTTTTTCTTTTCCTGTTTTGATAATGTACTTTAGTCTGGTATTTCCATAAAATAGTGAAGAAAATTTATTTTCTCTTAAAGGAAAATTCAGATTTTGTTACTTTGGCTTCCAAAGAGAAGGGAGAATGTAATTACTGTCTCCTTAATTTGGTTTACCATTTGATGGCATGTTGAGGTGTTGAATAATCCAGAGAAAATGGGTACTTTTGCATTAATAGCAGGCGGTCAAGTCCAAAGTGATAACTACTATTTAATAGATACGCTTCTTCTCCAAGTCTCCGGTTCTCACTAAATAATAAGCTTACATTTTGGAGATACATTTTATTTGTTTATTCTTGGATTTCTTGGTTGTTTATTCTATGCTTTATTTCTTAAAATGTGAAGATTTGGTTAAAATTTTCCCATTCTGCTTATTATCACGAATATTTTATAAACTAGGTATTTCAGTAAGTCCAGTAAATGAAAATTCAGAGTTCTGATGCATGTTCTAGACTTTCTTTTATCTATCTGTGTTATAAGAAGATATTATACCTAATGACCAGGGAAATCTGTATGGGACCATTGCAATGTGAATGATATTTTTGGTTTTTCTTATTATATAATTAATATGTACCAACATGTGAGGATTTGCCTTAGGGGGGAATGCTTAGACTTTAATTTTTATTTTAAATGTGATCAGAAAGGTAATTTCATGATTCCATGTATGGACATGTAAATAATACTAGATAGATGTTTATTTATGTGCCTGTGTCTTTCATTCATATAATACTGATGATATCCCAGGCTCTTCAAAACATTATTTCATTTATTCTAAAGAATAATTATCTGAAGAAGAGCAGTTAATATTATTCCATTTTTTAGATCAGAAAACAGTCACAGAGAAATTTAATAATTTGCCTAAAGTCACATGGCTATTAAATAGTAAAGCTAGGGTTAGAACTTCTGATTCTCAGTCCAGTGTGCTTCATCTCCATTCACTTTGTTTAATTAAAAGTTGTCTGAAAGTGTTATTATTGATAAGTTCAGAGGTTGCCATTCAAGAGTGAAGGAAAGATACAAATACAGATTTTGTTTGTGAATCACCCTTTGCAATGATCTTCTTTCAATCCAAAATGATCTGTACTTTGTTACAGTTTTTAGGAAAAATTAGAAACAGAAGTCATTTTAACATTATTAGCAGCATCACCATGCTTGCCCATAGACAGAAGTGGGATATGCCTAACCAAGCAGGTTGAATTTTGATGTTGTTGTTACATTGCTTTTTTCAGTGGTTGCATTCCTTGTGTTATGAAACAGGACATTGCTGAGAAAGAGATTTCAGCAGCTGAGCCATACAGTCTGGTCAAGACTCTGTGCCACATGGTAAAGGAAAGTCAGGCTCAAGGAATCACTTGGGTGGGTTCTTCCCGGGTTTCAGCCAACCCATTGCTAGAGGGGAGGACTGCTTTTGGTTGAAGTGTTTTCCTGGTAGCTGCCAAGTCTTCCCTGATATTTGGTGTCTCTCTCTGCGTTTCTTTCTGTACAGACTGTGGCCTTTGGCCTTTCCTGTGGGGGTGAAATGAACATTAATAGAATAGCATCTGTAAAGTCCCTGAGTTCCTCATTAATGATATATCACTCAAAAACATACTAAATAACTAAGCATATGAAGAACAGTTCATTTCCTCTTAGCAGTAAACTTTACCTGCGTTTATCCTCTTGCTGCCTTTAACTTTTGTGCACTATCGTATTTGTGGTGGTGGTGGAGGGAGGAAGGAATTATCAAGAAAAAAGTAAATGAAGGAAGATGATTTCCAACTCCTCAGGCTTTTCATTTCTTTAACTTAGTAGAGTCCAGAGTGGAGTGTTGCATGTTATGTGGAGTCCTGACTCAGAAGATGGGGAAAAGGAAGAAGGTAACTAATACTGAGTAGTTGGTGCGCTAGGCATTGGACTAGGCCTTCTTCGTATCTTATTGTATACAGCCAAGAGAGGTCTGATTTTCATACCTTTTACAGATAGGGCTGTAAAACTTTAACTCCCCAGCAACTCCTCTTTCTACCCACCCAAACCTGCTTCAAAGAAGCAGTGGCTGTCTTACCCTTGCTCACCTTTATCTAATTTGTATACAGTAACAATAGCCTAGCAATAAAGTAGGAAGTTGTCATGTGTGTATAGGTTATAGAGTAACTTTGTATGTATTTCCTAAATCAGAATTAGAGATAGAATTTACATGTATATAACAGATATGCTGAGGAAGATAAAGGACTTATCTTTAGTATAGTTTTAATTTAATGTAACTGAAAAACAACTAAAAGTATTAGGTCATAATTTGAAGAAACTTTCCTGAGGTAGTCCTATAGTAGAGGCATTAGTAATTACATAAAGATAAAAAAATTTTTTTTTAATCATTGTGGCTGAAAGTTAACTGTAAAAAGCATACTATGTATGCAGTGGGGAGGAGGGGGAAAGAGGGTCTGTATTTATATCCTTTGACTCAGATACCTTTTTTAAATCCTGAAAAAAAAACCACTCAGACTCTTCAGTGTAGGACCTAGAGTGTTACATAAACTGTGGCCTGCTTTCATTTTTTATCTGTATATTTTAAAAGTATCTATGATTTGAAGAAGGAAATACAGTATTCTTGCAGATTGTCTTCTATAAAGTTTTTCATCTTACTAACATGAAAAAACTTTAAACCTTTTTGACAATGAAAAAGTCAGGGGAAGCACAGGGAGTAGAAAGAGTTGTATGTTCTTTTTGATACACGATTTAAATATATTATGCATTTGTGACTTTTAAGTATATAGGACTTGAGATACAATTATACTACCAATGCAATGAGATACACAAGAATTCTGCTTTCTAGATATACAGGTGGTACTTTTTTGATAAGAATGTAATTTTATGAAAAAAATTTATTACGAGGTGAAAAAATAATGGCTTTTATCAATCGAGTATTATCAGAAAAATTTTCAATACCATGTTTATATCTTTACTTTTGTTTTCTCTTAGAAAATAAAGCAAAATATATTTCACTGAGGGGTGGTTCCATGGACAGTTTAACCTTAAACCAACTCATGAAATAGAGGATATTTCAAAAAAGTTCATGTGAGGATAGGCTTTATAGTTTTTGTTAATGTGGAAACTGTTTACTCTAGTCCCTCCTGATCTTTGTGATTTTAACAATGAATATTTGAAAAATGGATGTTTTGTCTCATCATTGTGTGGATAAGGTTTTGGAGTAAAAGTGTTTGTGCATCTTTATATGAGAGTTGGAGGTAGATGATGAAACAGTTTTAACAGTGAAAAAAATATAGAGTTTAACTTCTTCAATTATTAAGAGAGAAAGAAGAGAGGGATGGAAGAAGGAAAGAGGGAAAGGAAGGAGGGAAAGTGGGATGAGGAAGTGGGAGAGAGAAGGAAGGGAGACAGTATACAGGCAGCCATGGAAACATAGATGACAGAACTTTGCCGTGCAGCTTGTATACTCTTTCTGGAATTTCAGAGCACGTGGCAAAGACTAGTACTGATGGTGGG